>NW_007260565.1:688182-693428 GCF_000164805.1 Carlito syrichta | reverse complement strand
GCCACTGCACTCCAGTCTGGGTGACAGAGTGAGACTCCAACTCAAAAAAAAGAAATATCGAGGAGGTGATGGATATGAGACATAATGAGGAGGTGAATTCAGGAAGACCTGATTCCTTGAGTGTAGAGGTGAGAGAGAAGCTCAGGATGATGCCCAGATCTGCCTAGGGCACCAGATGATGGTGGTGCTGTCCACCCAGGTGAGGGAACTGGGTAAGGCAGCTCTGGGTGGAGAGGAATTAAAAAATTAACTTTTGGACATATTGAGAAAGGGCTCCATAGGAATATCTTTGGCACTATTTTTTTATTTTTATTTTTTGAGACAGAGTCTCACTCTGTTGCCCAGGCTAAAGTGCAGTGGCATGCTCACGGCCACAGCAGCCTCGACCTTCTGGGCTCAGGTGATTCTTCCGCCTCAGTCTTGCAAGTAGCTGGAACCACAGGCACACGCCACCATGCCAGGCTAATGTTTTTGATTTATTGTAGAGACAAGGTCTCGCCCTGTTGCTCATGCTGGTCTCAAACCCATGGGCTCAGGCAATCCTCTCGCCTTTGCCTCCCAAAGTACTGGGATTACAGGTGTGAGCCACTTCACAGCTTCTATCAACATTTTTATCACTGTTCTGACCACAGCATTTTATAAATACCTGCTAAAATGTCCATTCTACCTCCCCACAACTCCTTGAGCATACGGCTCTGAGTTTCACTCATTTCTGTAGTCCCAGGAGCTGGCACAGTGACTGGTGCCCATAACAGATGTTCAGTAACTGTCCTCTGAACAGCAGGGTGATGCCTCTGTGGAGGGATGACTTCAGTCCATTTCATCATTGAGTCTTCCCTAGAGTCAAATTTCAAACAAGTAGATGAAATCTCCCCTTAAAGAGTCTCCTCCTACTGCCCCCATGTGGGGGCCCTGCAGCTCTGTACCAGGCAGAATGAGCAGAATGAGCCCTAGATCTGGGACACGGAGTTGGGTGGCCGAGGAGCCCAGGACAGGATAGACTGAGGAGCTGGTGGGGTCTAGATGACGTATCCCTGGAGTGGATGCCCACACCTCGGTTGCTCACACAGATACCCAGGCAGGTGGGGGCACTTTGGAGGAAGGGTGGAGCAGGATGGGGCTAGAGGCCAGGGAAGGTGGTCTAGGGGCAAGATGGCATTGTTGGCCATGCCATCTGGCAGGCCCAAGGCCTGCTGGAGCTCAGTTCATCCTAACAATTGAGCCAAACAGTGCCTCTCCACACATCACAGAACTCACGACTCAGACCTGATGAATACAGCACTGCCGTCATCAAGGAGTGGCTGTTTTCCTGGAGGAGCTGGGCATCAGTTCAATTCTGAGCAGATGGCATGAAGGATGCTGAGTGAAGCTGGGGGTGTCGACCCAGCCAAGGTGCAGGCCCCAGGTTTTCACTCCTGGGGCACGAGATGGAGGAATCGTCTGGTTTGCCTGCCTGAGCCCAGTTTTAGGGCATCTCTGTCCTAATGGTATTGATTCCAGCCAAGGTGCAGGTGTCCAGGGCTTTTAGGTCTTTGCCTCTGCTCTGCTTCCGGGTACCCCCAGCCGAGCCCCTTCCTTGGTATCCCAGAGGCTGTTCACATCTCATCTTACACTTTTCTCTCCAGGGCCTTCCCAGCTGCTGTGGGTGTCAGGCTGGTGGTGAGATGTACTGGTGAGCCCATTTCTCAGGTGGAAGAACATGTGTAAGCCCAAAGAGGGGAAGGGATGTACTCAAGTTTACCCAACGAGTTAGTAGCTGGGCGGGGACCTGAGTATGACCTGGCTGCCACCTCCTGCCACTCACGTCCTCGTTCATTCCACTTTAGCTATTTGGCACACTTTTACTTTCTGAGTGTGCCAAGGTTATTCCCACCGCAGGGCCTTTGCACCTGCAGTTCCTCTGCTTGGCAGGTTCTTCCCCCAGATCTCTGCAGGACTCTTTCTCTGCTCATGCTACTATCTAAAAGGGAAACCTCCTCCTCTTGTCATTCTCTCCTCTTACGCCACTTGAGTGCTCCCCTATATAACATGCTATGCGTCTATTGTATTTCTTTGTTCACTATCACCCCATTAAAACATAAGCTCTTTAAGACAGGGACTCTCCACATCTCATTTATAGCTGAATTCTTGGTGACTAGAACAGTGCATAGAATATGGTAGGCACTTAATAAATATTTGTTGAGTGAATGCAAAAACCCAGATCAT
This sequence comes from Carlito syrichta, assembly GCF_000164805.1. Lineage (NCBI taxonomy): Eukaryota > Metazoa > Chordata > Mammalia > Primates > Tarsiidae > Carlito > Carlito syrichta. The sequence continues at coordinate 691,223 of NW_007260565.1, read as the reverse complement.
TTCATTCCTGGTCCAGAATACTCCCCTGGTCCTCTCTTCATCCCAGAGGAGCCAGAGGAAAGAAGCATAAGAGAGGGGGTTGGCTCAGGCTGGAGGGAGACATCCTTACCCCTTTGCCGCAGACACATCAGGCACTGTGACCCAGGCCACACCATATGGGGTCTTTGTGTGTACCTGGGGGCTCTCTTGGTCTCTCACAGCATCCTTGGGGGTATTTGAGGGGAAAGCAATTACTTCCCTTTCAGATCCTTTTCCCCAAAGCAGGTACCATTTCTACCTTTGGGACCACTATCCTCTGCTCCCTCCTTTAACATTTTTTGGGCACCAGGGAGATAGAAATAAATGAAGCATTCTCCTTTCCAGAGAACTTACGGCTCAGGCAGCAAGGCAGATAAACAAACAGCACCAGAATGCAGGGAACAATGGAAGTGGGGCATTTGGGGTGGGCGGCAATGGCTGTGCCCTGGTTAGTGAAAGGCAGTCAGGGAAGGTTTCAGAAGAAAAAATGTTTGAGCTGGTTTTTACAGCATGGGAGTGGGGGGATAGGAGAGGGAGAGACCTGGCATTGCCAGCAGAGAGAATAAATCGTGCAAAGGGTTCAGGAGAATCGAAGAAGCACAGGTCTAGGGTAGGGCGGGGAGAAGGTGAAGCTGGAAAGGCAGGTTGGAATCAGAATTGAAGGGCCTGAACGCCAGACTAAGGGCTCGGGCTTCGTCCTGTTGACAAGGGGCACCATTACAGTATCTTGAGCAGGGGTGACTTGGTCAGCTTGGCCCTGGTTGCTGTGTGCAGAATGGTCTGGAATGGCAGGTGGAGAGTCAGAGAGATGAGTTGGGACACTATCGAGGTGGCCATGCTGGAACCAACAGAGGCCAGGAACTAGGGCGTGGTGGTGGGTGTGGAGGGGCAGGGAAGGATTCAAGAGCTATTTAGGAAGCAGAACCTATACATTCAGTGAGAAGGCAAACAAGGCTGAGGGTCGGTTTCTGGAATTCCACTGCTGGAGGCTGTTGGGACCCAGGGCGGAGGAGCAGAGATGGAGGCTGATCTGGCCCCATGGACCATTCCAGGCTCCTCTCATAGCCCTCCCTGGCTCCCTGAGTTCACCTTACTTGCATGGCTCCTCTGTTCTTCAGTTTGACAAGCTTCTTCCAGTCTCAGGGCCAGACACAATCTGTGTGCTCTGCCTGCAGGACTGTTCCACTTAGCTACAGCCTGCCCCACCCACTCACCCTTTGACCTTTTCAGATCTCCCAGGATGGGCCAGTCTTGGCTCCTCTCACAGCACTGAGCATATCTGGTTCAGGGGACTCACTCCAACAGTGAGGATACAGCGCTGCCGCCATTTAGTACCTGCCACCCCACTTAACCAAAGCTCCTTGAGGACAGGAGCTGTCTGATTTACCTCTTCCCCTACCCCAAACTCCTGCCATCTCCAAGCACTCAGCCTGGAGCTTAGCTGTTCACTGAGTTCTTATTGAATGCATGAGTGGTGAATTAATGAACGAGGCTTATTTGGATGCACTGACATCCATAGTGGTGCTGTTCAATAGCAGTTGGATATGGGAATATAAGTTCATACTTCGGTGGTGTTACTATGAGTGAATCTAGGAGGTGTTTGTCCAAGGAAAGAGACCTTGAACCGGTTGAGACGGTAGAAGGCTCAGCACTCCAGAGGCTGTCCTTGGTTTTAATCTGTACTTTGAAGGATACAGAATTCAAACTTCCTGGTCCTCTGCAGCAGCTAGGACCATCGGCAGCCATTCCTGCCACATTGATTGCTCCTGGGTTGCTGCAAGAGCCCAAGATAGCTTCCAGACACACACCAGACCCCAGGTGGTATGGCCCGGGTCACAGTGCCTAATGTGTCTCTAGCAAAGGGGCAAGGATGCCTCCTTCCAGCCTGAGCCAACCCCTCCTTCACGCTCCCCTCTTCTGGCTCCTCCAGCATGCAGAAGAGAGGACCAGAGGGGAGTTCTGGCCCAGGAGTGAAGCAATCTGGGTTTGTTCACAATGATAGAGGTCTAAGGTTCAAAACAAGGGAGGAGACAAACCCCTTTGCTCTCCTGTTCCCATCTCTCTAACCTAGGATGCTGAAAGATAGACCTAGGATCAGACAAGAAATGAAGACAGATCCAGGGGCTTCATCATGTTCAAGGGTGGGTAGCAGGCAAGGGACTGGACCTGATCAGCCTGGAGGTGCTCACTTGGGGTTCATGCAGGTACAGGAGGCCAGAGACAATGCTTGGACCCCCAAAGAGTTTCAGAGAAGCTGACCTCTTATGTAAAGAGGGACACTCTTTGTTCAAAGCCATCCAACAATGAAACTGGCAGGTAGTGAGTTCCACATCATGTGAGTTCCACATTCATCCATGGAGGATGAATCACCTCATGGTGGGGCTGCTGTGGAAGGCCCAAGCAGAAGATGCGAGAATAAACCTAGATGACCTTTGAAGTCCCTGCCCCTCTTATGAAATGCTGTTCTTGCCTTAGGACAGGAAATCATCATTAAATATTTGCTCTGCCTGGCTAAGCAATGGAAGGATAGCTGCCACCTGCCTCAAAGGCAGCCATGAGCCTGCAAGTTCCTGAGGAGGGGCAGGAAGATCTTGAAGCTGAGTCAAGGACTACTGGGAGTCTGAGGCTGGGCTTGGCCACAGATAGGGGGGTTCTATGAGTCTGCAGAAGTGACTGGCTCACTGGTGCCCCATAGGGGTTGTTCTTGCCAGACGCAGTGGCTTATACCTGTACTTCCAGCACTTTGGGAGGCCGAGGCAGAGGACTGCACGACCCCAGGAGTTAGAGACTAGCCTGGGCAACATGATGAGACTTTGCCTCTACAATAAAATTTAAAAATTAGTTAGGCATGGTGGCATGTGCCTGTGGTTCCAGCTACTTGGAAGGCTGAGGCAGAAGGATTACTGGAGCCCAGCAGGTGGAGGTTGCATTAGCCATGATCCACTGCACTCCAGCCTGGGTAGAAAAGTGAGACTCTAACTCAAAAAAAAAAAAAAAAAAAAAAGGAATCTTTCCCATTGCCA
>NW_007260565.1:662404-688113 GCF_000164805.1 Carlito syrichta | reverse complement strand
TTTTTTTTTTTTTTTAGCAGGAGTCTCAAAAAAAAGAGCCCAGGCTGGAGCACAGTGGCATACTCATGGCCACCATAGCCTCGACCTGCTGGACTTAGGCAATCCTTCCACTTCAACCTTCCAAGTAGCTGGAACCACAGGCACATGCCACCAAGTAGCTGGAACTACAGACATGTACCACTATGCCTGGATAATTTTTTTATTTATTGTAGAGACAAGGTCTCACCAAGTTGCCCAGGCTGGTCTTGAACCCCTTGACTCAGGCAATAATCCCGTCTCCACCTCCCAAAGTGCTGGGATTACAGGTGAGAGCCACTGTGCCCAGCTAAAAATTTAGATTTTGATTTAAATATTTCAGAGTGCAACTCATCATCTGTATTTTTAAATTGTCCCCAGGGAAATCTAATCTGCAGAGAGAACAGAAAAAACACAGATCTAAATGCATTAGAGAAATGTATATGTAAATAAAATTTCATTTTACAGATCAGAAATTATTTGAGCAGATAACCAAATTACTCATTCATATATAGTGTAAGTATGGGGGAGTTTTAGATATTGCTTTTCCTTGAAAATAATCTTGTTGGCCGGGCTCGATGGCTCAGCCTGTAATCCCAGAAGTTTGGGAGGCTGAGGTGAGTGGATTGCCTGAGCCCACAGGTTCGAGACCAGCCGGGGAACGTGGCAAGACCCTGTCTCTAAAAAAAAAAAGAAAAAAAATAATCTTGTTTTACTTAATCCATTAAAATGTAAATAAGTTCAGGTGCGGTGGCTCACACCTGTAAACTCAACCCTTTGGGAGGCCAAGGTAGGAGGACTGCTTGAGCCCAAGAGTTTGAGACCAGCCTGGGCAACATAGCAATACCTCATTTCTACAACAACAACAAAAAATTAATGAGCTGGCATGGTGGCGGGTGCCTATAGTCCCATCTGCTCAGGAGCCAGAAGAATACCCTGAGCCCAGGAGTTCAAGGCTGCGATGAGCCATGATTGTGTCACTGTACTCCAGCCTGGGTGACAGTGAGACTGGATTAAAAAAAAAAAAAAGGAAATGAACACATAGCACCTGCAAAGTATGAGAATTTCTTCCTTTTAATGTTTTATTTTGCCTTTGTTTTGTCTGTTAGTTGTGCCCACATCATGGTACAGAAAAATAAATGAAATAAAAGTAAAGATCATTCCTACTTATATTTATACCTCATTTTATACTCCGCAAAGTGTCTTCTCATCTGCACCACCCCAAACTCACAGCAGCTCTGGGAGGAAGGTAGAGCCAGAATGATCATCTCCATTCTGTGCATGGGTAATGGGATGCCCTGTTGCAACAAGTGGTTTTTCTGGGGTCCCAGAGTTGGTTGTTAGAGGCACTGGTAAAGGAACCTGTGACTCCGGTCTCTCTCTGCCTCCTGCCACCTTTCAGTTGTCTCGCTCTTTCTCTGTTTTTCTCTTTCTACTTCAACTTTCCTTTCCTTGCTCCAACCCTCCAACTGAAGTCAACTTTACAAGTTGTCCAAACTTTTCCTCACTCTGGAAACCTGCCAGCTCCATGGCCACAGCCCCATCTCACCATGAGCTCAGCATCTTTGCCTAGAGCAAGCCCTTTCCAGATGCCAGGGTGCAGAGATTAACTCTAGCCTTTCCATCTGACCCCAGATAAGATAAGGATGGGGATCCGCACTATAAACATGCCCCCATCCTTCCCCTGGCCCAGGCCCTCGCCAACTCAGGACACACCATCCCAGGATCAGCATGGCCGTCCACCAGTGGGTAGTTGTCCTGACCTTGGCTGCCCTCCTCATTGTGGATAGGGGTGAGTGGGCAGAACCTGGATCCTCTATGGCTTCCTCTATGGCTTGGTGTTAGTAGGTGACTTGGGAGCGGCAGAGGTGGAGTCTGGAGCATTCTGTGAGGTCTCAGTTTTCTACATGTACACACTCCACTGTGGTGGGGAAAGCCCTGGCTGGGAGAAATGGGTTCAGATCCTGACTCACACCCAGAGCTGCCGAAGTACCCATCCCTCTTAGGGCCTCAGTTTCTCCAACTGTAAAGTAGGAGACTGTTCCAGTTTAAAGCTGCACTGAACAACTACTGGGCTGGAGATTGGGATGGGGGTGTGGCCGAAGGGAGCAGATGGGCATCAGCTCTCAGGGGAGACAGACAAGTATGCCAGCTTCAGGGTTGTGGGCGCTAAGACAGACCTGGCCCAGATTCTCTGAGCTCCCATTCTGCTCTGAAACTGTGGTTTGGGACTGGAGGCAGCCATGAGAGCATGTGGGAGCCTCTTCCTGGGGCTGGACATATACACCTGGGGCGGGTCCTCCTCAAGGTATGGGGCACCTCTGCTGCCTCACAGTTACTGTCTCTGGGTCTGTTCTGAGCCCTTAAGACACATCAGTGACCACAACAGAAAAAGCCCTGTCTTGATGGAGCTAAAATTCAGTGGCGCAAGGGAGAAGGGAAACGGCAAGAAACGAGATAGTACAGTGTGTTAAACAGTATGTTAGAAGGTGATAAAGGCTAAGGAAAAAGAACCAGGTGGAGTGACGGGGATTGGAAGGGGATTGTGATTTCAAATAAAGGAGTTCTCTCTAAAGCATGATATTAAGGGAGATAAGGGCATAAACCATGTGGGTATTTGGGAGAAAAGGGTTCCAGGCAGAGGGAGTAGCTGGTGCAAAGACCCTGGGGTCGGGGCATACTTGGAGTACTTTAGGTATTGCAGGGAGGCCAGTGTAGCTGGAGGGGACATGGGGCAGAGTGATGGAGAGGAGATGAGACAGGAAACTGGAAACTACACCGGGTAAGTTCTTGTTGGCCAGTATGAGAACTTGGCTTTTCCTCTGAGCAAAATGGGAGGCACTGAAGGGTTCTGAGCAGAGAGATGCATCTTTAAAGGATTGCTCTGGCTATGTTAAGAATAAACTGAATGGGGAAGCAGGGACACCAGCTAGGATACATCTGGACAAAAGTCAAAATGTTATAAGACAATGCCTGGCAGAACCCAGGGCCACTGATCTCATGGCCAGTCCCATACCTGTTTCCTCTGCTGGAAACAGACCTGGGGGCTGGGCAATAGAGGTCTCTGGTCAGGAACAGCCTGCTTACTTCTTACCTGGCGCCCCTTCCCTGAGCAGTTCTTTGGTTAGGAACAATAAGCAGCCTGCCCTGAAGAAGGCCCTTTTGCACATTTCAGATTCCTGCCTGGGCTGAGTGAGGATGGGGAATTTTGGTTCAAGGGCAAGGGCAACCTGGGCTAAAGGCAACTTACTCCCACATTCCCCAGGCAGAAGTTCTAACACCATAGGGTTCTGAACTCTCCCCTTGCACACTTTAGTGGTCAGTTTCTGAACACTCACCGTGGGGGGTGTTGAACAGGGTCCTGCATAGGGGCAGAGATTAAGGAAACCCAAGGAGTTCAGGTTCGTAGGAAGACAGGGGTGGCACAGTGAGTGGGACAGCGCATGGTGGGGTGAAAAAAGCCTAAATCCAGGTCTGCTCAGGACACCATGGGGGCCATCATGGAAGACTTCACTGGGAGGCAGCATCCAGCCTGGGGAAGAGGGTATCATTCAACAGTAGAACGGGGGTGAGGACATTTTCAGGAAGAGGACACTGCAAGAGCCAAAGCAGAGCCTGTTCCAGGAACAGTGAGCAGAGGGGAATGGCTGGGGCATGGGGAAATGAAGAGATGTACTGGAAAGTACGCCCAGGGAGCAAGTTGGGGTCAGCTTATGCATTGCCCTAAACTTAACAGTAAGGATCACAGGTCCATAGGGAGGTTTCAGGATCATGACAGGAATCCAGGGAAGAGCTTTAAGGTTGTTTTGTTTTGTTTTTTGAGTCAGAGTCTCATTCTGTTGCCCAGGCTGGAGTGCAGTGGCACGCTTACAGCCACCCCAGCCAATGTTGGGTGGGCTCTGGCGATCCTTCTGTCTCAGACTTCCAAGTAGCTGGAACTACAGGTGCGTGCAACCATGCCTGGCTAATTTTTTGATATACTGTAGAGACGAGATCTCACCAAGTTGCCCAGTCTAGTCTTGAACCCCTGGGCTCAAGCAATCCCCTCGCCTCAGTCTCCCAAAGTACAGGGATTAAAGTTTTACATTTTTAAATGTTTTTCTTTCCTCTAGTAGTTACATAATCATGAAATGCAAAAATCTTATTATTCAATGAGTTTTGACAATGCATACACCTGCATGACCCAAGCCTCCATCAAGATACAGAATATCTTGATACAAGGACTTAAGAAACAAAAAAGAAGGGAAGGAGGGAGGAGGGATAAGGGGCATACAATCACCCACTGGGTGTCAGCTCCACTGCCAGGGGGAGAGAGGGCTTGCTAGAAGCCCAAACCTCACCTGTCTGCAATTTACTTATGTAGTAAGTAATGTACCCCACAACTCTAAAAAAAAAAAAAAAAGATAAAAAACGATACGGAACATTTTTGAAACCCCAGAAATTTCCTTCATGCCAGTCAATTCCTAATTCCCACCCTCAACCTACCCCTGAATGGTTATCAGTCAGAGCAGGTAGCTATAGAGCAGAGCTACTGCTCGGACTTTACCAAAGATTAATTGACCTGTTCTAGAATTTCCCATAAATGGAATCATAGGGTATGTGTATTTTTGTGTCTGTTTCTTTTGCTCAGCACCATATTTCTGAGATTCAGCCATGTTTTTGCCTGTGTCAGTTACTTGTTTTTCTTGCTAAGTAATTCCCTGTTGTATTTATTTACCCATTCTCCTGTTGAAGGACATTTGGGTCACTTTCCATCTTGGCACTTATGACATGGAAAGGTTTTAAGCAGTGCAGTGACAAGTCAAGATTTGCATTTTGATGCGCCAATGCCAGGCTTAAGCAGCACATCAGAGGTGACTTAGTCCCAGTTCCTATCTCCCTCTCTGCCTTGGAAACCTCTTGTACTAGCATCTCCAGGCAAAGGTCAACCACACTGCCTTGTGCACCTCCAGTGATGGAGAATTCTCTACTTCTGGAAATGACCTCCTTCAATGTGGCATAGCTCCCGCTGAGAGAAAAATCTGCTGCAGGTGGAATCCAAACCTGCCTCCCTGCAGGCCCCTCACACAGATGTGCTCTGCCCTGTGAGGTTGACAAGAGTCTATCTCCCCCTCAGTCCCAGGACGGCCCCGAAGAGACTTCAGGAAGTATCCTGTACTTCTCTAATTTACACAGACAACCTTTCTTCCACCTGTGCTGTCAGGTGTGGTTCCAGTTCCCTCATCCACCCAACTTGCTCACCAGTCACATCCCAGTTTGCTCATGTCCTATGAGCAGTTCAGTCAGACCTCGTGGGGCACGACGGTGTGTGCAGAAATGATCAGGCTCTGGAATGTATTATAACAGACCCATGGGCACATCCTAACTCTGCCTTAACAAATGGCATCGCTGCCCCTCTCTGAGCCTCTTTCAAGGGTTGGCTAAATGTCCCAGGAAACAGACTCCAAGATCTGCGTGCAGCTTACTGGGGAGTATTCATGGGCATAACACTCAAAAGGGATGAGAGAAACCAACTGTGACGCAGTGCAACAGGCCCTTCAGATGACCCTACAGGGAGCTTTGGAGCTAGGGTGGCCCTTCAGCCTTGTTCCAAATTGAGACAAGGGGATCAGGGCCTTTGTACTCACATCGACCCGTCATGGCATATGGGCTGTTCCAGGGTGGGAAATGCAACCTGGACAAGGTAGCTCCATTCTCTGAGGTCATTCCAGGAAGAGACTTGCTGTGGGCGGTCAATACTCCTGGTAGCTGGGAAATGAATGCTGCAGTCCCGCAGATGGGCCCAGAGAGGTCGATCACAGCGTTCACTGCTGTCTCCTTTCTTCCTTGCTACACAGCAGTAAGAGAAGTATGAAGAGTAGATACACTCATGTGTTCTCCATGGCTGGCACATGACTGCTAAATTGTTATTCTTATAGTTATTACATGGGATCTAACGAATGAGGAATAGGTTGGACTGTCATCTCCCAAATTTTTTACTTTCTCTGTTCATGTAACCCAAGATCAGATCAGCTTTCTGGCAGTCTCATGGTCTGGTGACTCACTACCTTTTCTTGAGGAAGTCCTGATTGGGCAGCTGCTGGGCCAAGTCCCCTGAAGAGGAAAAAGCAGTCCTCAGACCCCTAGACCTGGGCTTGGAGCTGATATCATCTAATTCTTGCTTTTTTTGTTTTGTCTTTCAGAAGTACCAGTGTCAGCAGCAAAGCTCATTTTCTCAAGAATGGTAAGACACCTGTTTGCTGTTCTGGTCTTCCCTTGGCTGAGAGGAGTCCTCTCAATCATGCTGAGAAACCAGCATTATTCTTCTCCACACGCCTGCTCGGACACCTTCAATGATTCCAAGGGGGCCATGGTGGCCTCCTGAGCCTACACGTTTCCCAGATTAGCCCTTCCAGGCTGAGTAGGCCTGGCTCCCTCACCAACGTTCTGAACTTGGCCTCAAAGCCCTCGGGATCTCCCCCAACCTGATCTTCAAGGCCCCTTCCGTTGGTGAGATCTCCCCTTCCAGGCTCAGCAGGACACAGTGTGCTCTCTGCTTTGTGTAGTGTAGACAGGCCACAGGGTCCAGGCCAAAGAGGTGACACTGGCTCACTGAATGGACCTGTGGAGGGTACCTCCCCCAACCACACTCCATCATTAAACCCTTCACTCTGAGTGCACAAACACCAAGTTGTCCCTGAGCCCTGATTCTACCTTGGCCCTAGGTCTGAGGCCAAAGTGATTCCAAGGCAGTGGTGTTGGCAACCTTGAGACCCCCCAAGACCACCCTTTCATATATGTGGATTGTGAGGCTCAAGCCAGCTTCCCATCAAGCAGCCTCAGCATCTTCTCTGTCAGTCCATCAGAACTCAGCCCTACTTGTACTCACTGCCAGATAAAGAGCCACATACTTTACATACATTATTTCAATTAACCCTATGTGAGGAACACTATTATTATTGACAGTTTTTACAGATGAGGAAACTGAGGCTCAGAGAGCAGAAATATCTAAGGTTATACAGCTAATCCATGACAGAACTCAGGTCTCTGAGGCTTGGGCCTTCCCTGCTGCCCCCACACCGCCTCCTTCACCCTATCCCTGTCTCAGGCTCTAAACCCACTCCTGACCTAGTTCTGACCTTGACTTCAGGCCCTTTCAGACTGAGCCTCAATTAAGCCCCAAGTCCTGCCCCATTTCTCCAGCCTTCCCACCCTGTGAGGCCTTCTTGCCAAGGGTCTGACAGATCATGCAGGCCCGGGTGAGTTCAGGATTCCCCGGGGGAGAGAGGGGCCTCCTGGGAATGATGGGTCATTCTGTATGAGGGCACCTTCCATTAGACCAGCAGTAGAGGTTCAAGTTAGACCCTCGGAGTAGTGTGTGAACTTGAAGGCACCCAGGCTCAGCAGACACAGGCACATGCACACACATGAGTAAACACACCAAGGGACCCTAAGTGGTTGGTTTCACGTTCTCTGGCCCCACACTGGGGTCTTCTGGAATCTGGCTCCTCCCAGAGGTCCTTCTGGCTCCAAGCAGAACCCCTAGGACTCTCCCCACTGCCTTCAAGTCCCCTCCCTCCTTTCTTCTCTTCCACAGCCCATCTGTGAGCACATGACAGAGTCTCCAGCTTGTCCTCAGACACCCAACCCGGTCTGCGGCACTGATGGGGTCACATACAAGAATGAATGCCACATCTGCTTGGCCCGGATGTAAGTCCATCCCAGTCTCCACCCCTGTCTCTTCAGGATTAGGATGGACAGGATCAGTGTGTGACAGGATGTGAAGGGTGAGAGGAAAGGGGAGGCAACATGCTGGTTTTTAACTTGTGGGTTTGGGTGGCTGGTGTTGCCAAGATGGGTGGATTGGAGAGGGTATAGCAGTCTGGGGGAGCAATGATGTTTGTGGAGAGTTGAGCTTCTGAGACATCTCAGCAGAGGTGTGCAGTGGGCAACTGCATAAACAGGCAGAACAGAGGTCCGGGCTAGGGACACATTTGGCAGCCATCATCTGGTGGTTGAAACCCCAGGAAGCTGAAATCTCCCAGGGAGAGGGTGTGCAAGAGGGAAAAGCTATGGGAGGAGCGGCCCTGCAACTATACATGAGGGGAGGCTGGTGGGGGGAGACTCAGCATGGTGTCTAGATGAACGGGAACAGGTCCCTGAAGGGTACATTACAGTTCCTGAGGAGGTGGCCTCATCCCTGTCGCTGTGGTCCTAGGAAAACGAAACAGGACATCCAGATCCTGAAGGACGGCAAATGCTGACCCCACAGGAGCACCTCAAGCCATGAAGTTTCAGGCTGGAGAACAGTGGTGGGCAAGATGTAATATGAAATAAAAGGTCCAGCCCCACCCAGCAAGTGGGCCAGTGTCTCTGGACACTGTGGGGAGGTGGTTCTGGAGGGGGCAGATCTCACACTGTCCTCCCTAACCTGAATATCATGTCCAGCCCTTCTCCATGCCTCTGGTGCTCCTCAACCCTGTCACATGTGCGGACAAGGGGCCCAGTTATCTTCTGCCTGCTTCAGAGGCCAGCCTCTGACCCCACTATGCTACCCAGTGCTCTTGTCTGCCCCAGCCTGGACAGTCACGCAGGCCAAGAACCTAGGTGAGATCTATATCCTCTGATACTGTCAGGGTACAAGACCCAGCCTTTGTAAGGGTCATCCACACCCTCATGGCTCTCTCCTGGGTTGTACTGTGTGTGCACGCATACACGTGACAATGCTGATATTCAGGCAATGGTCACAGTACAGCCGAACCGCTTCGTACTTACTGAGCTGAAAAAACAGGTGATGCTCCAAGCCCTTTGAGTGCTCCCCTGCACCCTGGTCACCCAGATAATCCTCTAGGGTTACTTCTTGGCACAGTAGGATGACTTCCAGACCCTGCTCTGCTCTTTTGGTCATCATCCGCTCCGATTGGTTGTTAAATATTTTGACATTAGTCACAGCTCCAGGCATACACTGCACACACACACTCACACAATGGCCCACAGGGATGCAGCATTCAGAAATCCTACCAAAGAGAGAGACTCCAGCCTGTAGCATATGCCAAATACCACCCATCCCCCCTTTTTTTGAGTTGGAGTCTCTCTCTGTTGTCCAGACTGGAAGGCAGTGGCATGCTCACAGCCACCGCAGCCTGGACTTGCTGGGCTCAGGTGATCCTTCTGCCTCAGCCTTCCAAGTAGCTGGAACTACAGGCATGTGCCACCACACCCAGCTAACTTTTGATTTATTGTAGAGCTGAGGTCTCACCAAGTTGCCCAGGCTGGTCTCGAACCCATGGGTTCAGGCAATACTCTCACCTCGGCCTCCCCAAATGCCGGGATTATAGGCATGAGCCACTGCACCCGGCATACCCCCTTTCATTCAAAGCTTATGGGAGACTCTGAATAATGGTGGCAGGAGAGAGGAGTGGAGAGGGCTACTCAGGTGGGAGTAGTTTCACACAGACTCAGATTCCTGCTCCAGGGTGAGTAGAAAAGACAGGAAATGCTCCATGAGAAAATACCCATCTGAGAGAAAAGTGAGGGCAGGGACAGTGGGAACCTACACTCCCTGGACCTCTGAAAGGGAAATATTGGGCAGGAATCATTGCTGATGGATTGACAGGTGGCAGGGACAGGAAAGTCATTTATAGGGCCTTCTATGTTTATGAACAATTCATAAACTTGTTTCCAGCCTGCATATGAATGATGTAGGATTAAGTTTGGTTGTGAGACAGAGAACTCAAAATAAGAGGCTTCAACAGATATAAGTTAATTTCTCTTACACATAGAGTGATGTAGTATGGCAACTCTATGTTCCCTCTATATTGTTACTCTGCTATCCTCATCAGTTTCTACCTCAAGGTGCAAGACAGGTAGCTGCTCCAACTCCAGCCATCACATCTACATGCCAGGCCACAAAGAAAGTAGGGCACACCATTTGTCTTTGAAGACATTTCCCATAAGAGATACATACCTTGTTTATACCTATTGGCTAAAATGTAGTATCTTGGCCACGCTGGAGCAAGAAGACAGAAATATAGTCTTTATCTTGCTATGTCTTAAATTAAAAATTAGTTCTTTTTGCAGTAGTTGGAGAAAGTAGATATTGGTAACATCTGAAAGTCTCTGCCCTAAGTGGGGAGCCTATTTTGCACCTAAGTGCATAGCCCAGCCAAACATCTCAGTGACCCTTCCTTCCCAGGCTTCCATTCAGGATCTGAGGAATCACAGATTAAACCCGAACAAGGTGCTAGTCACTACACTGGGAGAAATAACTAATTCTCCACTTACAAATGTGGAATTTGTGGCCCCATCTTAGGAAGTACCCTGAAACACGTGTTGGTCCCTAAAGGCCCCATCTATGGCATGTGGCCCTGCTGCCTTGGCCACTGCTGGTTGGTTAGAATATTCTTCCCCAGGATCTTTCTTTTTTTGAGTCGGAGTCTTACTGTCACCCAGGCTGGAGTGCAGTGGCATGCTCACAGTCACCGCAGCCTTGACCTGCTGGGTTTAGGCCATCCTTCAGCTTCAGTTTTCCAAGTAGCTGGGACTACAGATGCATGCCACCACGCCCGGCTAATTTTTTGATTTATTGTAGAGACGAGGTCTTGCCAAGTTGCTCCGGCTTGTCTCGAACCCCTGGAGACAGGCAATCCTCTCGACTTCGCCTCCCAAAGTGCTGGGCTTACAGGTGTGAGCCATCGCACCCGGCCCCCAGGAACTTTCAAACTGAAAGTAAGGAAACTCAGGCAGGTCCCGTGTACTGAAGCTATAGGATGTGTGATATGAAGGAATGCCATGCCTCCTGCTTTGTAAAAGCAAGACTGAGAGGACGACAGATATGCAGAGAAAGCAAGAGTAATTCTGGGCAGTGATTGAGTTCCTGCAGATCAGCTGCCCTTGACCTTCCCAAACTTACATGCGATTGATATCCTGCCCATAAATTTTCTATTTCGTCCAATCTTTTTGGAATTAGGCTTCTGGTACTTTTTTTTTTTTTTTTTTTTTTTAGAAGCAGAATTTATTGAGAGGACAGAAAAGCTCCCTCAGTGGGAAGGGGCCCGAAGGGGTTGCCTTGGTACTTTCAGCGATGAGTCCTGACCACTATATGAAGAAGTCTGTTTCGGTACCTTGAGGAATATGTAGAAATCATTGATTAGACAATGAGGGAACCTGGCACAGTAGCCTACATCTGTAATCCTAGCACTTTGGGAGGCTGAGGTAAAAGGACTGCTTGAGCCCTGGAGTTCGAGATCAGCCTGGGCAACACAGTAAGACCTCATCTCTGAAAGGAAAATTAGCCAGCATGGTGGTACACACCTGTAGTTCTAGCTACTCAGGAGGCTGAGGCTGTGGCAAGCTGTGATCATGCCACTACATGGCAGCCTGGGAACAGGAAAAAGAAAAAAAAAAAGAATAGACAATGTGGGAGAACATTTCCAGCTCTGAGGATGAAGGACTAGTTTGTGGGATCAGACATCCCCATTTGTTCCCTCTCAGTGGGACTTATCATGTCTCAAGAAAGTGGGCAACTGAAAAGGGGTGTCCTCTCCCCATTCACGGCAGTGACTCCCCTTGGATGAGCATATCTGAATGGGTGGGTCCTGTGCACACAGGACCCAGTCAACACCTTGCACTTCGGCCCAGCACTTGGGGCCTCTTTTCTCAATACTTAAGTAAGACAATGGCTGTTATAAACTCCAGTGCTGACAGCTTCAGTGGCTGAGCACAGGTGAGGGAATTTCACTACTGATGTGTGCATTCATTCTCCAAATATTTATTGAGTTCCTACTATATACAAGACAATGTGCTTGAAATAATGCTGTTAACAAGACAAAGAAGCTCCTTAACCCAAGGAACTTACAGTCTAGTGCTTAAGGCAAATACTAATCAAATAATCCCACATATAAACCATCACAGAAATGATAAATGCTGAGAAAGAAAAGTTATAGGAAGCTATGAGAGGATCCCACCTAGAGGCCTGATATGGTCTCAGGCAGTAGGTAAAGTTTCTCCCTGGAAGAGACATTTGAGTTAAATTCTATGGGATGAATAGGAGTTACCTACAAAAAGGGCGGGGGTGGAAGGAAGACAAGGAGTTATCTGAGCAGAGGTAGCAGCAAGTGCAAAGACCACAGGGCATGAGAGGGCACAGTGCATCTGAGGAACTGACAGAAGACTGGAGTGGCTGACAGCAGAGAGCAAACAGGAGAGGGGCTCAAGATGAGAAGGTGCAGGGTAAGGACTTTGACCATTATCCTAAGAGAAATGGGGAGCCACTGGAGGTTTCTAAGCAGGGGACTGACATGATAAGAGTTGCACTTTATGATCACTCAGGCTGCTCTTTGGAGAATGAACTGGAGAGGGCCAGAAAGGAAGTGGAGACGCTAACACGGGAGACAAATAGAGGGAGACAATAAGAAAACAAGTGTGTGCCACCCTGTGTTGAAAGAGAGTTAATACAGCAGTGACTGAAAGCACTGGCTCTGAAATCAAACTACCCAGCCTTGTGTCCTGGTTTTGCCAATTACTCTATAACCTAGAGCAAATCATCTGAGTTTTCTCATCTCTGAAACAGGGATAATACCTGTCTGCCTCGTAGGTTGTGTGAGAACTAAATGACTAATATATAGAAAGAACTTAGAACAGTGTCCAGCACATAGTAATTTTTCATTAAATGTGGTGGCCCTAGGCCACACAGCTACTATATAAGAACAGAACAGTGAACTACTCTGGTTCAAGTTGGGGGTGGGGTGGGCCCTGAGCCTTGTCCATGTGTCTACCTCTACTACCACCTTGTCTGAGGTCTTACCCACTCAGTCCTAAATTCCTGGGACTTTAATCATTCCCTCTCTGCCAAATGATGTAGCCTCAGAGTGGCCTGTCAGGAGTCTGTCTCCTGGTCATTGTGCTAAAGAGCCAGGTGACGAAAGTGATCAGTTTAAAAAGAGTTTTCTAGCATGCAGGGTCACTCCCAATTTTATTAAACATAAATTATGCCTAGTTCCACAAATGGCTTTTTTCCATTAATAATTAAAAAAAAAACCAGAAACCAAACTCTACTGCTTGAAGATGGGTACAAACTGGTTAAAAGAAATCAGGGTCTCATTATGTTGTCCAGGCTAGACTTGAACTCGTGGGCTCAAACTGTCCTCCCACTTCAGTCTCCTGAGTAGCTCGGACTACATGTGCACACCACCACACGCACCCAGCTCAAACAATTTTAAAGTAACAGTGGGGGGAGGGGGGAGGTGGCCCCACAAAATGGACAGAAACAGCTCTGAAGGAATTCTAGACCTCAGAAGGGTATAGTTAACAGAAATACCTTTGAAAGAAGCACATGTTACTCCTGAGTTTATGGTTGTCTTTACTCATTCTGGTTCCTTCTATTTACCTATCCTAAGCTATGGTTCTAGCCTAGTTTCCAGCATTGATTCAATCAGCACTGGTTCTAACCTTTTGAAGATTTGCTTGGAACAAGGAAGTCCATGCATCAACCACAGGCCCCATTCCAGAAATGGACCCCAGTATCTCATTGGCCTGTGGCTAAACAGGGTCACTGGGAGGTGAGGACAAAGTTTATAAACCAATAAGCCAGAGAGATGTTCTGGAACTGGGTCACAATGAGAATACTTGGACTACCTATGTGACCAACACCTGTTCAAAGTCATTCCCAACATTCTGACAAGATGCAACCACTTGGTGATCCTGGTTTTACATCTATTCGACTATGTGATCACAAGGGCAGAAAAGCCCTCATTAACTGAAGACCAGTGAGGCCTATAACCCAAGAAATAACCTAGGACTAATGAGAGCTCAAAAAAAAGCACCAGAAAGTCAAAAGAGTTGGAAAAACGTGGGCAGGGGAGGCCCTTCCTGGAAAAGTGGGCTGCTGGACAACACAGCCACACAGAGATAGAACAAAAAGACAGTCAGGAGGTCTACTCAAGACTGCAAAGGCAATACTTTTTCATTGAGAACTGGTGTAGGAGTAGGAAAATTGGCAATTGACTGATTGCCCCAGTAGCCCTGGAGAAATCAGGTAACTTCTGTTCAGAGTAGGTAGAGCTGCTGGTGCTGTTCTTCAGGGCAGTACAGTCTCTCTCTGCTGCACCTCACTCAGCCAGGGCCAAGTTTGTAGACTGCAGCCGCTCGGTCTCCTGGCAGATGTTCTGCTCCACTGTGTCACACTCAGCTAGGAATGCCTGAAAGATAGATGGGGGGGATGTGAGGGCCCATTCAGAGCTAGACACCACTGCCCATGCAAGGCCCTTTGCTGAGCCATTCTGGGGATGCTGTGGGTGAGACTCAAAACAGGCTATGCAGGGACAGGGACAGATATGGGTACCTGGCCTGGCCTCTAAGAGAAGGGAAGGGAAGGGGAAAGAAGCATATGAAGGAAGGACCAGGGTTTCTGACCAAGCTCTAGGCCAACAAACCCCAAAAAGGTTAAGATAGGAAGCCTTGCCTCAGGGCCACTGCACTGCAACCACACAACTGCAGAGGACACTGTGCACGTGACTGTTACCTCCTGGAACTGCATAATGTATCAGTCCTATCTGCTTTCCAGTGAGTTCTCCCTAAATAATTTACTTTTTTTTTAGTTGGAGTCTCACTCTGTCGCCCAGACTGGAGTGCAGTGGCTGCTCCCAGCCACCGCAGCCTCGACCTGCTGGGCTCTGGCAATCCTGACACCTCAGCCTTCCAAGTAGCTGGAACTACCGGCACGTGCTACCACGTCCGGCTAATTTTTGATTTATTGTAGAGATGAGGTCTCGCCAAGTTGCCGAGCCAGGTCTCGAACCCACAGGCTCAGGCAATCCACTTACCTCAGCCTCCCAAAGCGCTGGAATTATAGGCAGAGCCACCAAGCCCGGTGTTTTTGTTTTTTGGTTTTTTTTTTTGAGACAGGGCCTTACTCTGTCACCCAGGCTAGAGTGCAGTGACACAATCATGGCTCACCACAGTCTTGAACTCCCAGGCTCAAATGATCTTCCTGCTTCAGCCTCCCAAGCAGCTGGTACTACACATGTGTGCCGCCAATTTATATGTGTGTATATAAACATATATATATATACATTTTGTTGTTATTGTTTAGAAACGGGTTCTCATTTTGTTGCCCAGGCTGGTCTTGAACTCCTGGCATCAAATGATCCTCTCACCTCAGTCTCTCAAAGTACTGGGATTATACATGTGAGCCACCACCTCCCTAAATAGTTTAAATTCAAATATAACTACAGGGCTATGAAAAGGCTCTTCTATGATGCTTCTAGGTTCATGTTGATAAATAAACAATAGCAAAAAAATGCTCATACTACACTTCTATACAATCCTACTTTGAACAGATAAACACACACACCAACAATCTGTCATGCACTACCATAGAACTTACTTGAACCTTTTTCACCAAACTCTTCCTTTTCAATCTGCTGTCTTTGAAATTTTCTGGCAGGATCTAAGGAAGAGTAAGTTGACATATAAACAATACTCAGTGAAAACGACATGAAAGCACGTCAGAAATACCCACAGTACACCAAAGAGGTCACAGGTCAGTGGTGTGAATGGGATGTGCATTTTCAAGAACCCTTTCCCCAGGTCTGCATCCTACATGGCCCTTTCCCTGGCTCTGGATCCTTCATTCTCAGTGTCTGGGCCATAGAAACTGATACGTAACACAGACTTTGTTCTTTCGCTATTTCCTATGTATGGATACCATGTCCTGGCCAGACCCTGAGCTCACTGTGCCAGAAGAGCTTCCTGTTGCTTCTTTACAACCCCACTCAACAAAAGCACAAGCTTAGAGCAGTTCACCCTTAAGAACAAAGCACAAGCTACAGATATCATTACCATCATCTGTAAAAGAGAACCTGGGGTTAATGATTTTCAACAGCCTCAAGATCTGGGTCTGGCTGAATTCTGTATATTAGCTCAGCAAAATTATCAGTCACACGAGTATCAGGGAAAGAAAGAAGACGGTCAGGAGCTCTACTCAAGACCACAAAGACAATACTTTTTCACTGAGAACCAGGGAATGAGTAGTGCTTCTCTGACCATGAGATGATGGACCTAAGCTTCCTGATGATTACAGATACTGCTAGCATACATAAACATGGACGACAAAAGTGCTACGCTGGTGGGCTGAGTGCCTAGAAATCTGGAATTGCCTTATTCTGTGTACTCAGGATGACACAATGTCTGGCACATAGTAGATGTTTAACATCCTCAGGTGACGGGTTTGCTCAGATAATAGGACAGAGTGAAACTGAATGAAATACAATAAAAGAAAACTAGTTCTTCTTAGCTGAATATTTACTTACCAGTGCATCAATCTCTTCCAAGATCTTCATAAACTGCTCTATGGTGGCTTTTACTCTCCTATCAAGTTTGCAGAGAGCTTCAGCTTGCAAATCCTTGGCCAGAAAACCCTGTGGAAGAATAATGCATCATTGCAAGGGTTCCTTGCGATAGAAAACTCCATGCTACAGTGCTGATGAATTGACTATACCCTGAGTCCACTATAGCCCTGTCAGGCTAGGTCACATCTCAGATCCACAACTTTATCTCTTGGAAAAAGCAGAAAAGCTGGCCCTGGGCCAGTCCAAGAATTCTACCAGGCTATAGTCTACTCTGTTCCACATGGTTCACTGGGGCTGCAAATACCTCCCAAGGCTCGGCTCCAGTGAAGCTCCTAGTCACAAGTGTATACCTGAACACAAGAGGCACATGTTAAAAGCACAGCTTTTAGAGTCTTAAAGGCCTCAGCTTAAATCCTGACTGCCATTTACTAGCTCATAATCTCGCGCAAATTACTTAGTCTATTCATGTGAAATGGGTCCCCCCCCCACCCTTTTTTTTTTTTTTTAATTGGAGTCTCACTCGGTCGTCCAGACTGGAGTGCAGTGGCTGCTCCCAGCCACCGCAGCCTCGCCTGCTGGGCTCCAGCGATCCTTCCGCCTCAGCCTTCCGAGTAGCCGGAATTACAGGCACACGCTACCACGCCCGGCTGATTTTTTTTTTATTTATTGTAGAGATGAGGTCTCGCCAAGTTGCTCAGGCGGGTCTCGAACCCACGGGCTAAGGCAATCCACTCACCTCAGCCTCCCAAAGGCGCAGGATTACAGGCTGAGCCACCGAGCCCAGCTTGATAATTTTTTAATGACCTAAAAACATGTGCAATTTTTAAAAATTTTTAAATCATGTAGAAAAAAAAAAGTAGATTTACATATCACTGTTACGATAATACTAGCATTTATTTATTTAAAAATTTTTTTTGAGTTGGCATCTCACTCTGTTGCCCAGGTTGGAGTGCAGTGGCACACTCATGGCCACCACAAACTTGATCTGCTGGGCTCAGGTGATCCTTCCACCTCAGCCTTCCAAGTAGCTGGAACTAAAAGCACGCGCCACCACGTCTGGCTAATTTTTTGATTTATTGTAGAGATGAGGTCTCACCAAGTTGCCCAGGCTGGTCTCAAACCCGTAGGCTCAGGCAATCCTCTTACCTTGGCTTCCCAAAGTGCTGGGATTATAGGTGTGAGCCACCGTTCCCAGCCAATACTAGTTTTTATAACTGCTCACAAATTTATCTTTACTGAGATCTTTATTTATTCATATGACCTCAAGTTATTGCCTAGTTTCTTTTATTTCACCCTGCTAAACTCTTGCAGGGCAAATCTAGTGGTAATAAACATTCTAAGCTTTTGTTTACCTGTGAATATCTTAACTTCTCCCTTAAATGTTCAATTTTTTAATCAAATAAAAGAACAATTTGGCCAGGTGCAGTGTTCACACCTAAAATCCCAGTACTTTGGGAGGCCAAGGCAGGAGGTTCACTTGAGGTCAGGAGACCAAGACCAACCTGGGTAACACAGTGAGACCTTGTCTCTACAAAAAATGTAAAAATTAGAATGGTGTGGTGGTGTTTGCCTGTAGTTCCAGGTACTTGGGAGGCTGAGCTTGAAGGATTATCTGAGCCCAGGCTGAGATGGGTCACACTACAGCCCAGGAGATAAGTGAGACTCCGACTCAAAAAAAAAAAAAAAAAAAAGACAACGTGGGAGGATTCTTCCAGCTCTGAGGTTCTGAGGCTGGATGATTAGTTTGTGGGCTCACACATCCCCATTTATTCCCCCTCAGTAGAACTTATCATTTCCCAGGAAAGTGGGCAACTGAGAAGGGATTAGGCTGAGGCAGGAGGCTTGCTTGAGCCCAGGAGTTTTAGATTGCAGTGAGCTGTGATCACACCACTGCACTCTAGCCTGGGAGACAGAAAGAGACCTGTCTCAAAAAAAAAAACACACAAAAAAAACAATTTTCAAAGTGTACATAATTTATATCAAAAATTTTTTTTTTTTTTGAGTTGGAGTCTCGCTCTGTCGCCCAGACTGGAGTGCAGTGGCCGCTCCTGGCCACCGCAGCCTCGACCTGCTGGGCTCCAGCGATCCTTCTGCCTCAGCCTTCCAAGTAGCCGGAATTACAGGCTGATTTTTTTTTTAATTTATTGTAGAGATGAGGTCTCACTGCCCAGGTGGGTCTTGAACCCGCGGGCTCAGGCAATCCACTCACCTCAGCCTCCCAAAGGCGCGGGATTACAGGCTGAGCCACCGAGCCCGGCTTCAAAATATTTTTAAGATGAAAAATATATATTTAAGGATTTAATAATGGTTATTTCTGGGGTAAGGCCTTACAGGTAAGTTTTAATTTTCCATATCAGTGCCTATATGTGTACTTAAAACTTTTGTACAACCACTATATATGACTTTTACAATTCTAATATAAACACACACCCATTAATGTTATAAAATGAAGGAGGAATAGAAGTAGGTAGTCTTGGGCTGTTCCTAATCCTTACTGGTTTTCAGTGCACTGTCTCTAATATAAGGAATTGAATAGGATGGCCCCACCCCTCTAAGATCACACTCAACTTGGATCTTTTATGAATCAACACAATGTTCTTTGCCTTGCCAAACACACTACAGCAGCCTGGACTGGGACATGCAACCTGTTGTAGCTCAGATAACACATGATCCTAGCATGGCAGATGCTCTCCTGTGAGCACAAATGGATGCTGGCTGGGGTTTGACAATAACACTTATAAAGTACTTAGCATGTGTCAGGCTCAACCTACATTATTTAATCCCCGCTACAACCCTAAGAGGGAAATATCACTTTTATTTCTTTTTTACAAATGAGATAAAGAAACTTACTCACAGTAGGAAAAAGGGTGGAGGCGGATCTGAACCCAATGCAGAATCTAATCTTATGACCACATTATCATAGCCACAAAGTTCCTATAGAAGAGCATTACCTGTTGGATTCCGGTAACCTCTTTATTCAGCTCTTCTAGTTGGTTAGCTATCTTCTCCACAGACTTTTCCAAATCTTTCAACTTCTTTAGTTCAACTTCTTCCTCTGGACTCTTCTAAAATGTTTAAGAATAAAATAGTCAATAACAGGATGGGCATGGTGGCTCACGCCTATAATCCTAGCACTTTGGGAGGCTGAAGTAAAAGGACTGCCTGAGCCCACGGGTTCGAGACCAGCCTGGACAACTTGCTGAGACCTCATCGTTACAGTAAATCCAAAAATTAGGGCTGAGAAACTGAAACTACTGGGAAGGACCCCCTGAGCATCTTCACCTCATCTGGACTGACAGCTGTTCCTATCTCCACACCATGAACCACACTTCCCAGACCTTCACTCGGACCAGCGCTGGCGCCACCTCAAACTATGAGATGCTCAAGGAGGAGCACGAAGGGGCTGTGCTGGGGACATCCCACAGCTCTGCTCTCACGACGTCCACCGTGATCCACATCCACAGCGACACCTCTGTGCCCGACCACGTCGTCTGGTCCCTGTTCAACACGCTCTTCCTGAACGTCTGCTGTCTGGGCTTCATTGCCTTCGCCTACTCCATGAAGCCCCAAACCAGAAATTACAGGACAGACCACGGCATCCCAGGCCCTCTCAGAAAGTGCAAAGGAACCCAGGGGACATCCCCAGGGTGGGGCAAGGGACAGGAAGATGGTGGGCGACATAACCAGGGCCCAGGCCTACGCCTCTGCCACCAAGTGCCTGAACATCTGGGCCCTGATCCTCAGTATCCTTGGGACCACTGGTGTCATCTTTGTTCCAGTTGTGATCTTTGTAGTGTACCAGTAGACTGTGAGGCAACATGGAGTTCATCATCTGCCATGGCGAGGCCCCATGTGTCTGACCTTCCATTCTCTTCCCCCTGCCTCGGCCCCTTTATACAGCAGTTTGTACTCACACACTTTTCTACAGTGGCAGTCAATAAAGTGCATGTGTCACCAAAAAAAAAAAATCCAAAAATTAGCTGGGTGTGGTGGCACATGCCTATAGTTTCAGCTACTTGGAAGGCTGAGGTGGAGGGATCACCTGAGCTCAGCAGGTCGAGGCTGCAGTGGCCATGAGCATGCTATTGCACTCCAGCCTGGGCAACAGAGTGGAACTCTTAACTCAAAATAAAAGTCAATAACCACCAAGGGGACAATCACTTTGTGATTCTCCTCATGTGCATATTTAATAAATTTATATGCCTTTACTACTATTAAAAAAAAACAACACCAGGAACAGTAGCCTCAGGAAAGCAAGTCAAAGGGTTATACATTAAGGTTTTTCATCCTCAAAGACTCCAGACTAGAGAGAAGGTGAACATTCTAGTGAAGGCACTGACAGCTTGAGTTCAGCAAATGGAGCCAATCCAAGTGCCAGATTCTGCCTCAGTCCTGGACTGATCAAAGCCAAGACGGAAGCCTCGAGGGGAAACAAACATCAGTGAACACCTGTAGGAGCCCAAAATGGTGAGACAGATGGAATTCTACTATTCTTTCTTTACATGGAATTCCTAAATATCAGCCTCCAACTGAGCTCTCCTACATAATATGATAATGATGATGACAATGAATACGTCCTTGAATATTCTCTACATGACAGGTACTATCCTAAGTGTGTTACTTGTATTATTTTTTTAGCCTTACCACAACCTTACAAGGGAGATATGGGTTTTTTTTTTTTTTGAATTGGAGTCTCACTCTGTCACCCAGACTGGAGTGCAATGGCCGCTCCCGGCCACCGCAGCCTTGACCTGCTGGGGGCTCTGGCAATCCTTCCGCCTCAGCCTTCTGAGTAACTGGAACTACAGGCGCGTGCTACCACGCCCGGCTGGAGATATAGTTTTACAGATGATGAAATGGAGGCTTTATGTAGTAAAGTAACCTGAGGTAACACAGTCCAAAAGAGGTGGCACAGACTTGAGTTCAGACATTTTTTTAGACAGGTTCTTGCTCAGTCACCCAGGCTAGAGAGCAGTGGAGCCATCATAGCCCACTGTAAACTCCTGAGCTCAAGCCCAGCCTCCTGAATAAAGGGACTAAAGGCTGGGACTAAAGGCCAGTGCCATAGTGCCTCACCTGAGTTCAGACTTTGCTCTACGCACTCTGGGTCAGCTCCAACTAAAGGTCCTATAGCTTCTTCAAGCTTGACCTTTAGTTCTGCCTGTTGCCCATCACCATTCTCCCTGGCCCTTAAGCAAGAAATTTAGGATATTTTTCCATTCTCTCACTGAACAACTGGTAGCCAGTCCAGCTGCTTCCTTTGTTACACTATACCAAATTATTCATTCTTCTTTGTGGCTAAATCTTGAGTTCCAAGTCCCCTGGCAGTTTCAAGTCTGGATTAGATTTTCTTTGCCTCCACTTTCCTAATTTCTGCCTCTCTCTACATAGCTGCCTCACTTAAAGTGAGGGAACATCACATGCTCAACAATTCCAGTGTGTCACAATGCAGGGCTGGCCACAGCTCTCTCCCATCACATCAGAGGCTGCTGACCTCATTCTCCCTCTCCTGCTCTCAATCTGACCTTTCTCTCCAGTCAAGGAGGGTTGTCCTCTTATGGGAGATTTGAGTTAAAAGGATGGTTAAAGAGAAAGAGGCTCCTGAAACTGGCACAGTGTGCTTATTTTTAATATCTACAGGTTTATTTGAAAAAAAAGATTGATTGCAAATTCTGCCCCAAGTGAATAAGGCCTGTCCCAGGCAACATTTTAACTAGACTAAGTTTCCATCAAGACAAAAAACCATGTTGTTGAGGCAGCATAACTGCTCCTAATTACCAGAGCAAAAGCTCTAAGCAATAGGAGCAAGAAGGCATGAGAACCAAACCGGTAATCCCAGCAAACACACAGACTGTATTTGTTTAGGGAAGTGTTTCAGCAATGCAGAATCTGTGTCCTCAATTTGGCCCTAAACAGAAACATGTATAAAAGACTTCAGTCATTTGATTCTGAGGATTTCTTTCTTTCTTTCTTTCTTTTCAATTTTAGAGTTGTGGGATACAAGTGGGGATTTATTACATAAGTAGATTGCATGCAGGCAAAGCTTGGGCTCCTAGCTGGCCCTCTCTACTACTGATAGTGAACCAGGTATCTAGTGTGTTCACAAATGCCCCCCTCCCTGCTTTCTCCCTCTCCCCCTCCCTCCCCTAGCAGTGTCCAGCATCTGCTGATGATTCTGAGAATTTCTGGCAGAAAAAGCAATTTACCTTTTTCCCAATTAACATGACCCGGCAACCATTTTGTATTCCAAGTGCTGACAATGGTGTCTCCATTTCCTTCAGAGATTTTCCTAAAAAGAGAAGAAAAGTATATCAATTTGTAATAATTTTACAACATTGATAATAGATTTCAGCAAGAGTACAGAAAGTAGACAGGTAAGTTCACAAATGAGAAAAGGATAAATTGGCAGAAGTTTTATAGAGGTAGAGCTTTACCCTGACCCAGTAATTTCACTTCCAGATATGTATCCTAAACAAATAACTGGACATGTGCCTGTACAATAACTATTATATAACAATATTCAGTGCAATCTTATTCACAATAGTGAGAGAGTAAAAAGAGCCAAATATTTAGGAATAGGGGATTGATTAACTATACATCCATATAATAGAAGACTCTGAAGGCATTAAAGCTCATTTTTTCTGGAAACTTCAATGCCACAATGAACATTGATGACCCAGTGTTATTATGAAGGATTTTTATTCAGGGAAACATTTTCTACCTTGTGTTTTCCTCTATTTTGAAGCATGAATTTCTACTCCCTTTAAGTTCAGAAATAAAATGTTTTTAAAAAGAAAATACAAGAAGTTGCACTATGAAATATAAATAAAAATGTTTTCTATTACTTAATTCCTTATAACGACTAACACCCAATAGAATAAATCTGCCCCCATCACATACCAAAATAATGGGTTCCCATGGGAGTGGGAAGACAGAGGACAAGGGGTGGGGAGGAAGGATGTAGAATCTGGCAGAAATTAGCATCATCCAGCAGGCCTGCCACATCCAGGCCCCTGGTTAATTTATTTAAAACCTTCCTTCTTTGAGTTAGTACAATGCTGCCAAGCACTGGATACAGAGCAGTACCACTGACCTCTTGAAGTTTGTTATTCTAACAAAGAAGTCAGATGTTAAGCAACTAAGAAAATAGTATGGTACCCCTACTATTTTTGTAAAACTTTCAATGCAAATGATACAGAAATAGTAGGGATACCATATGGACATATAACGGGGGAAGGATCTAACCTAGGTAAAGAAGCTTGCCCATGTGCTTCACTGAAAATGGTGAGATTTCTGCCATCATTATATGACTTCAAATCTGATAGGCATCCAGATGTTTGAAAGTATCTGTACATAGCAGGGTCTCAATAAATATTTGTTGAAGAAATGAATGGATAAAAAAATAAAAATTGTCCCAGTTTAAAGACTGAAAGAGTTACTATTAGGAAAGGTTAAGCAGTTTTAAATCTGTCCTTTAGCCATAAGAGCCCAAAGCTGGAAGAGAAATGCCTACCCTTAAATATGAGTTTCTGAAAAGACAGTGGAACCCCAGTGGCCTCTTCCACAGCCTGGGCCAGATCTTGGACAACTGGTTCGCTGTTGCCCTGCTGGGTAGTAACATGAAGGTCATGCTTCTCATTGCCTGGGGAGAAATAAAAGCATCCATTGAAGATAACTCTTTCACATAAACCAATATAGGCTGACAATTTACGGTAATGATTTATGCAGCCTTCAAGGCCCAGCTCATATGCCACCTACTCCAAAGAGCCTGACCCTCTCCACCCAGCTTTCCTCTGGTGACCTCCTCAAGGATTTTTGTTTCCTCTGTCGTAATAACCTAACAATAGGAATGATATCAACTGACATTTTAAACACTTAGCACATATGGTAGAATCTATGCAGTATCATGCAGTTTGTTATTCTAACAGAGAAATCCGATTAGGTAATTAAGAAAACAATGATTTAATAGTAAGTTGAATACAAGCTATACAGAAATAGCAGAGGTTGTACTAGACTCAAGTCATGCATTGTCTTATTTAATCCTCAAAACAACCCCATGAAGTAAGTTCTACCTATTATTCCCTATTTCACAGATGAGCAAACTGTAAGTTCAGTGCAGTGAAGACCTGACTACGGAGACACAACTGGTTGGAGTCAGAACTTGAGCTCAGAACCTGCTGATTCCAAAGCCCATGCTTTTCATCACAAGTCATCTGTCTGTGGCCTGACTGACTGTCCTGTACCCTCTATTGTACAGGTCTCATCTTCCTTGCTGTAATAGGCAAGAGACTGCTGTTTTCCTCCAAGTCTCTCCCACTGGGAACACTTGAGTACACCCGTGTTTGGTGCTCAGTAAATACATAAATGAATGAACACAGTTAAACAGCAGAGTATTTCTTTTTGAAGCAGATGCCAGTTTGTTTCCAGGGATGTGGACAATAAGGAGATGGTAGCCTGCGTCCAGTGCATTACAACAAGCTCTGAGTTCCCCCAACAGTCTTGTGAGATCAGCGGGAGTAGAAGTTACCGAATCTACTTCAGAGAAAAAACCAGATGCCTGGAAAGGAGACATCCATCCCAAGGTCACTCAAAACTGCAGGATCTATTATCCTGGTCTCAGATTCCGAGGCCCTCGGGTCTCACCTAGCTGATTCTAAGAAAACTTCCTGGACTCAGCGCTCCAGTGTATTGACTTCGGTGGTGTGTCAACTCCAACCAAATAGTGCCCAGAGTGTAATGCCTGGACTCACAACCCACTCAAAGAGCGAACAGGCGGCGTCCGACATGGAGGAGGAACTCAATTAAATAAGGACCACTCCGCCAAGCGCTAAGTTCAAACTCATCACACAACACGTAGCAACTGTACACATGGCCAAATACAAGCCCGACACTGAGACGCATAATAACTGCGCCGGCACACAACCAGAACAAACGAGGCCCACGGGTAAAGCACGGACGGACAGGCGCACCCAGGACCAAACAAATAGCCAGAGACAAAATACACCGACTACATGAAAAGGTGTGCAGACACAAGCCCGGGGAAAAAGCCAGTCCCCACGGACACGGCCAAGAGCTCACACTTCCGGATGCCATGACAAACACAAGGACACACGCTTCTGGAGGACACGTGACAAAACCCACAGACCCCGCTGGACCTTCGGAGCCCGGCACGGAGCCCCCCGGTACGCCCAGCACTCACTGTGGGTGACGGTCACGCTGAGCCCGGCTGCCGCCATTTCCTCCCTGGTCGTCACCTCCTCGCTCCGGGTCACCTCCTCGCTCCGGGTCGCCTCTTCGCTCCGTATTGCCTCCTCGCTCCGGGCCGCCTCCTCGCTCCGGGCCGAGCGGGGCCGAACTTTCTTCTTC
>NW_007260565.1:640658-662296 GCF_000164805.1 Carlito syrichta | reverse complement strand
GGCTTCCCGGCTCCGCCCCTGCCCACCTGCCACGCCCCTTGGAACCAGCCCCGCTACCCCGCCCTATTTCGTGGAAGCCGCCTCCAGGCCCCACCCACTCAACCTAGGCCCCGCCTTACTTATCTAAATCCCCACCTACTCCCTCCACGGAGGCCCCGCCTCCTACCGGCTACCTCCTTTTACCCCCAATCCTCTTGCGCTCCTTCTCCGGAAGGACGAACTGAAAACCCGGAAAAGGGATCTGGAAACTCCAGCAGGCACATTGCGCTTGCGCATGGGGGGGCCGGAAGTAGAGCCAGAGTTATTCTGCTTCCGTTTCTGGTTTTGCTCCAGTGTTTGGGTCTCTTCGCGGCCGGTCAAGATGAATCGATTCTTCGGGAAGGCGAAACCCAAGGCTCCGCCGCCCAGCCTGACTGACTGCATTGGCACGGTGGGCACTTGACCATGCATAACTAGGTTCAGAGCTTCTGACACCCCGACCCCGCCCACCCCCGGCCTCGGGCTCCTACTCCTCCACCCCATTCCCTGTGTTCCTGGCCCCTTTCACTTCGGCCATCTCCATCCCGCTTTCATCCCTTCATCCGCTTACCCAAGTCATTCCTAACGCCACAAACCTGGGATCCTCTAGCCCCATCACCCTATCTGATTCGCAATCCCGTTCTGATGCCTATTGTCCCGTCTACTCGCTCTCGCCTTGACCCCCTCACCTCATCTAGCCCTGGGGCCATACACCCGTCCCACCTTGTCCAGCCTGACTCCTTACCCGTCCCTAGTCCCTCATCCCTTGCCGACCTCAGGACTCTCAGTTTGATATCTTAGGTCACTTACCTGTTCCTCAATCTTGGATCTCAGTAACACAAAATCCGGAACCCTGGCCCTTCAGATTAAGCCACTATCCCAGATCTAGGGACTGGCATTAGATCTATGGTTTTAGCCACTGTCTACTGGACACAGGCCCATTTCATGTGCCTCCTGGTTAACCTCTCAGCTTGGCTGGTCTGATTCCAGGGACATTCCAACTTAGCTCTTCAGCCCAGTGACACTTGAATTATTTTTCTGCCCCAGTATACTTGATATATCAGAATCACTGTACTCAGTATATCAGAATCTGGAGGGCAAAGAATAGTTTATAAAAACTCTCCAATGTTTCTGATTAGGAAACTCCGCCCCATGTGAACCACTGTTTTCCACTCTTCACCATAAACCCTTCTTTTTCTTTTTTTCTTTATATTCCTTCCTTTCCTCCTGCTTCTTCCAGTATAAGTATACTGTAATAACTACGAGTGCATTTGATATTTTCCCCCAAGGTGGACAGCAGGGCGGAATCCATTGACAAGAAGATTTCTCGGTTGGATGCTGAACTAGTGAAGTATAAGGATCAGATCAAGAAGATGAGAGAGGGTCCTGCAAAGGTAAGGTAGGCAGCAGCTGCTGCAGCCTAATTTGAACACCTGTAGAATTTGGACCTGATTGTAGGGACTGGTGAAGGATGCAGAATAGATGCTCACAGTCTGGTAAGGGGAAAACATATGTGAGGATATATCCTTCAGGGAAGAGAGTTTGCAGCCAGATTGGGGAGGGAGACTGGGGTTTGACTTGGTGGAGAGAAGATGCTGATCCAGTGTCCCGAAGCATGTACATGGGAATTAGCATATTCTACTAAGGTTGCAATCTGGGGAGGAGGGATGGACTGTGCTCAGGATCTGTGAGTTGCCAGGCTGGTCAGATTAGGTCAGTATAATAGACTGGTTAAGGAGTGGCCTGTTGAACTAGGCATCTGGGACCAGTGTTCTCACCCTGTCACTACCTATTAGTTGTGACCTTGATAAAGTCACTTAACTTTTTTTCCACTCCTGTGAGGTAGGAACATAGAGTACTGTGTTTAAGCACATGCACTATGGATAGTACTATGGATATAAAGCTACCTGGTTAATAAGCTGTAACTTATTAACCATGTGAGCTAAGGCATCACTGAACCTTAATTTTCCCTTCTGTAAAATGGGGAACATATCACTTTCTAGTGTGAGAATTAAATGAGGTAATTTGTGTGACCTTCGTGGCACTATGTGTAATACATACTACTCAGTAAATGTTAGTTATTATTGTCTGTAAAGTAATAATATCTGCTTTTCCTTCCTCACTGGGGCAAGTAAAGGGATATATGGAGCAATATACAAAAGGGAGGCTTTTCCCAGCTATCTTAGTTGATGGAATGGGGAGCAACCAGAGGCAGGAAAGCCCATGTAGACCTGAGGAGATGAAAGCCCAAACCCTGGTGGTAGTCATGAGAGTGACATGAAAGGAATCAGTTTGAAAGTGAGTTCTGAAAGTCAGTAAACAGTATGACTGTGCATGAAGAGACAATGGAGAAGAAACATAAGGTTGATGCAAAGGTTCTCAACCTAGAGAAGTGAGATTTTGGAGCTGTTGTTACTTCGAAAGTGTGATAAGGTTGACGAGTTTGGGCATATTGAGCTTGAGTTGAGATATTCAAGTGGAGAATCTCCATAAGGCAACTGGATATACAAAATCAGCACTGTTGGCCTGTAAGTAGAGATAATATGCATTAAGAAAAGGGAGAGTAGTTCAGGATACTGAGATGTGGGATACAAAGACAGGTGCTAAGGCCTGAAGATTGGACGCTAGAGGTGTCTGTCTGTGCTGGAATGGGGAAGAACAGTAGCAGCCACTATATCTACTACTTTGAAGAAGAGAGCAAGTAGGCATGTGAGTTTGAGGATGTGGGAGGTTTATTTCATGTATGTTTTCTACTTTGTTTTTATTCAATCTGTTCTTTCCCTAGAATATGGTCAAGCAGAAAGCCTTGAGAGTTTTAAAGCAAAAGCGGATGTAAGTTATTTGCATCATCTCTATCATCTTTCCCTTTGGAAGGTTTAATGAAAAGGGAAATGGTCTTCCATTCCTTCAGGTTTTCAAACCATTCTCTACACATTCTTGATTTAATTACACATTTTCATCAATTTAGCTGGGTTTTCCCCCACGTGTTCAGCTGTTGTAATACCTTCTATCTGAATAAAACTTTTTCCATGATGGAGATGTTCTATATCTGAGTGTCCGGTACAGTAGCTGTTAATCATGTGTGGCTATTGAGCACTTAAAATGTGACTAGTGTGAGTAAGGAACTGAGGCTTACATCTAATTTTAGTAATTTAAGTAGCCATATGTAGCTATTGACTATTGTTTTAGACTGACCAGATCTATAGGGTTTGGCTCTCCCATTATTTATTTAGAGTGCGCCTTTTTGTTTTTGTTTGTAAAGTTAGGATTCCTGAATATTTGTTCACTCCTACCAGATAGATTTAAGGATCCTTAATTTATTTTAAAGAGCCATGTCCCAATTTTGAGGAAAGGCCAAATAGTATCTATGGTGCTTACTACTGCTGTTGAGCTGATGAAATCCTCTGCAGGGTTGTGGGGGTCAGGTTTAATTAGTTAATAGAGAACCGGAAAAATTGTTGTTATCTCTCTTTTATTTATTTATTTATTTTGAGTTAGAGTCTCACTCTGTCGCCCAGACTGGAGTGCAGTGGCCGCTCCCGGCCACCGCAGCCTCGACCTACCAGGCTCCAGCGATCCTTCCGCCTCAGCCTTCCAAGTAGCTGGAACTACAGGCACGCGCTGCCATGCTCGGCTAATTTTTTTTTTTTTTTGATTTATTGTAGAGATGAGGTCTCGCCAAGTTGCCTAGGCGGGTCTCGAATCCGCGGGCTCAGGCAATCCACTCACCTCAGCCTCCCAAAGCACGGGATTACAGGCTGAGCCACCGAGCCCGGCTTATCTCTTTTTTAAAATGACTTTTTGGAAGACATCAGATGCCATCTTCCTCCTTTTAGGTTAGGTCAAATTGGAAAAAGATATTGTAATGCCTAGAGTGGTGAGAATATGGTGAAATGATTACATTCTTAATAGGTAGCTTTTTTTTTTAATCAGGATCTCACTCTGTTACCCAGGCTGGAGTGCAGTGGCACTATCATGACTCACTGCAGCCTTGACCTCCTGGACTCAGGCGATCCTTCTGCCATAGCCTCTTAAAGTAGCTGGGATATAAACATGTGCCACCACACCTGGCTAATTTTTTTTATTTTTTGTGGAGATGAGGTCTCTCCAAGTTGTCTAGGCTGGTCCCAAAATTAGCATTGCAATTTCTTTTTTTAGCATTGTGGTGTACAAGTGGGGATTTACTACATAAGTAGGTTGCATGCAGGTGAAATTTGGGCTTCTAGCTGGCCCTCTTTCCCCTGATAGTGGACCAGGTACCCAGTGTATTGCCACATGCCTCCCTCTCTTTCCTCCCTCTTTCCCCTAGCGGTGTCCAACATCTGCTGATCCCACCCTTGTGCTAGTGTGACCAGTGATCAGGGCCCGCTTATGAGTGAGGACTTTCAGTATTCAGTTTTTTGTTTCTGTGATAGTTCACTTATTATGATGGTCTACAGCTGCATCCAAGTTGCTGTGAAGGCCATGATTTTATTCTTTATGGCTGCAGCATTGCCATTCATTGTAGAAGCTTGGAAAATAGATAAATATGAACAGAAGAAAATAAAATTTACCTAGATTCCTACTACTAGAAGTAGCCACCTTTAAAATGTCGATTTCTTCTCATTTTTTTTTCTATGCTTATGTATACATGGCATGTGAGCATATAATTTTTAGAAGAAATCTGAAATTATAGTATGTATGTACAGGTTATCCTTTCTGCTTAATGTTATATCACAAACGTTTCCCTGTTCTTTTATTTTATTTTTTGAGTCGGCGTCTCACCCTGTCACCCAGGCTGGAATACAGTAGCATGATCATGGTTCACTGCAACTTCTACCTCCTGGGCTTAGGGAATCCTCCCACTTCAGCCTCTTAATTAGACATGCACCACCTTGCCAGATTAATATTTTAATTTTTTGTAAAGACCAGATCTCTCTATGTTGCCTGTGCTGGTCTTAAACTCCTGGCCTCAAGCAATCCTTCCATCTCGGCCTCCCAAAGTGCTGGGATTGCAGGCTATATTCTTTTAAATATTCTTTAGAAACTTTATGTCTTTTAATGAAATCATAATATTCCACCATTTGCATGCACCACGAATTGACCATTTTTCTTCTGGTTGGATATTTATTTATTTATTTATTTTTTATTTTTTTTTTTTTGAGTTGGAGTCTCACTCTGTCGCCCAGACTGGAGTGCAGTGGCCACTCCCGGCCACCGCAGCCTTGACCTGCTGGGCTCCGGCGATCCTTCCACCTCAGCCTTCCGAGTAGCCGGAATTACAGGCATGCGCTACCATGCCCGGCTGATTTTTTGATTTTTTGTAGAGATGAGGTCTCGCTGCCCAGGCGGGTCTCGAACCCACGGGCTCAGGCAGTCTACTCACCTCAGCCTCCCAAAGGTGCAGGATTACAGGCTGAGCCACCGAGCCCGGCTCCAGTTGGATATTTAGATGGTTTCCAAACATTATATAAAAACCATAGTGTTAAAAATCTTTGAAATAATATAATTTGATATGAAACTATTTTTAAGAACACATTTTGAGTACCAGACATTATATTAGGTTAGATGGATTACCTAATTATGGGTACAAGATTAATAAAATATAATACCTAGGTGGAAGAATCCACCTGAGCCCAGCAGCCTTCCAAGTAGTCTTATCTGCTGGGTGTGGTGGCTCACACCTATAATCCCAGCACTTTGGGAGGCCTAGGCAAGAGGCTTACCTGAGCCCAGAGGCTTGAGACCAGCCTGGACAACTTGGTGAGACTTTGTCTCTACACTAAATAAAAAAATTAGCTGGGCATGGTGGCACATACCTGTGGTTCTGCTACTTGGAAGGCTAAGACAGAAGGATTGCCTGAGCCCAGCAGCTTGAGGCTGCGGTGGCCGTGAGTATGTCATTGCACTCCAGCCTGGGCAACAGAGTGAGACTCTGACTCAAAAAAAAAAAGATATGTAGCAATGCAGAAAAAAGCAAATACTGTAACATTAAGTGGGAGATATTGTTATAACTAAAATATAGTCTTGCACTACACAACAGTGTTTTGGTCAACAACAAATATTTAATGATTGCCCATAAGATTATGATACCGTATTTTTACTGTGCCTTTTCTATGTTAAGATTTACAAATACTTAATCACTGTGTTACAGTAGCCTGTGGTATTAAGTACAGTCACATGCTGTACAGGTTAGTAGCCTAGGAGCAATAGGCTATGTTTTATAGTCCAGGTGTGTAGTAGGCTATACAATCTAAGTTTGTGCACTATGATGTTCACACAACAATGAAATTGCTTAATGGCACATTTTTTAGAACATATCCCCATTGTTAAGTGACATATAACTAACTGTACATGTAAAAGAGAAAGACTGGAGGGACATGCCAAATGGTATTTCTGTTAAGTAAATAGTTTTTGCCACTTTTTTCTGTATGTTACTTTAGTTTATTTAGTATAGGGATACATTCTTCCTGAAAATTCTTGCCTGGCTCACATTTACTATTCTCAATTGACCCTAAAAGGTATGAGCAGCAGCGGGACAATCTGGCCCAACAGTCATTTAACATGGAACAAGCCAATTACACCATCCAGTCTTTGAAGGACACCAAGACCACGGTACTCCCAGACCCCCTTTTCCTATTATTTCCTGTTTTTACTCTTATGCTCTATTCCTATGGTTTTTTAAAAGTCTGTTTAACCAATATGACTTCTTAAGATATTGTGTTTTCTTCTACCTTTTTTTAGGTTGATGCTATGAAACTGGGAGTAAAGGAAATGAAGAAAGCATATAAGCAAGTGAAAATTGACCAGATTGAGGTGAGATGTATGCTAGCTTCTGCATAATGTGCACTATATTCTGAAAGAATCCAAATGAAGGGGTGTGTGATGGGAAGAGCACAAAAGAGGGATTGAACCTTGGGCATGCCATTTACTAGGAGAGTAAATTTGAGAAAAGGGTATCAAAGGGCTCAGTTTCCTCATTATTGATGCAAGGATCCTAATACCACATACAGTTACAAACGGTTCCCAAGTTACGATGGTTTGACTTACGATTTTTCAACTTTATGATGGTGTAAAAGTGATATGCATTCAGTAGGACACCACACTTAAGTACTCATACAGCCATCTGTTTTTCACTTTCAGTACAATATTCTGTAAATTAAGTGAAATACTCAACACTGTATTTGTTTATTTATTTATTTTGAGTTGGGGTCTCACAGTGTCGCTCAGGCTGGAGTGCAGTGGAACAATCACTGCCCACCATAACCTTGAACTCTAGGACTCAGATGATCCTCCTGCCTCAGCCTCCTGAATAGCTGCGGCTGCAGGCATGTGCCTCCACACCCAGCTAATTTTTCTATTTTTTATAGAAACAAGGTCTTGCTTTCTTGCCCATGCTGGTCTCAAACTCCTGGCCTCGTGTGCCTGGTCTCAACTGATCCTCCCACCTCAGCCTCCCAAAGTGTTGACGTTACAGGCATGAACCACCGTACCCAGCTCAAATCTACTTATGATATTTACAACTTATAGTGGATTTATTGGGTCATGACCTCATTCTAAGTTGAGGAGCATCTATATTATGAGGATAAGATAATTGAGGTAGTATATGTACATGCACATTTACTGGGTCATAAGAAACATAGTTACTTCTAACTCACTTAAAGATTTTTAATGGTGGTGTTACCTGTCTCCCAGGATTGTTACAAGTGTAAAATGAGGATATGTATGAGAAGTGTATGTAAAGTGCTTAGTACAGTTTCTGGCATAGAGTTGGTTCCCTTGTCTAATAATTTTCTTTAGAGCTTTAATGTCTTTTTAAACTTCAGCTACTTTATTTGATTTGATTTGATTTTGTGAGTTGCAGTGTCTGCTACCAGGCACTGCAGGCTCAACCTGCTGGGCTCCAGCGATCCTTCCGCCTCAGCCTTCCAAGTAGCTGGAACCATAGGTGTGCGCAACCACACCCAGCTAATTTTTTTATTTATTGTAGAGTTGAGGTCTCGCCAAGTTGCCCAGGCAGGTCTCGCACCTGCAAGCTCAGGCAATCCACTCACCTCAGCCTCCCAAAGCGCTGGGATTACAGGCTGAGCCACTGAGCCCAGCTAATAATGTCTTTAGTTCCTTAAAATTACTATTTTTTTTTTCTTGGAATTGGGTTTTGGCCAGGGAGGTAAGCCCTAAGAACCCTAAGAGCCGTCAGGTGAACAACCCAGGTGGCAAGCAGAGATAGCAGAAGGAGTGAGTGGTGACTGGCCAGAGGAGAGAGTCTACTTTCTGATATAACAGTGCTCTTTACTTTCTGACTAGAGTGTCTGTGTCATTGTGGGCAGGGACTTGATTTTGTTCACTCTTGTTTCCGCAGTGCCCAGAACAATGCCTGGCCATAGTGCTCAGAAAGTGTTTGATGATTAGTGAATGAGAGGCTATTACAGGAGATAAGGTAGTACTGCCCAATTCAAGCAGTGTTTGGTGGGTGAACAATTACTAGTAGCAGGCATCTTACTGCCTCTGGAGAGGCATTCTTTGGCAGTGCAGATCTTTAGTAAGAGCCAAGGCATTTCTCCCCTCTCTTACTTTTTTTGAGTATCCTGGGCCATCTTTAATCCTTCACAAGTGTCTGCTTACATGGAATTAAGCTTTGTGGTATCTTCTAGGAATTTGAGAAAAATGTTCTATGTACACTTACCTTTTTTGTGTAATGCCATTTGCTAGTAAAATATAATGAAAAGCAGTTATATTTTCTTCTTTTAGGGTTCCTTGTGTTTTCTTTTTTTTGTGTTGTTCTTTTTTCTTTCTTTTTTCTTTCTTTTTTTTTTTTTTTTTTGAGTTGGAATCTCACTCTGTTGTCTAGGCTGGACTGCAGTGGCACACTCATGACCATCACAGCCTTGACCCGCTGTGCTCAGGCGATCCTTCTGCCTCAGCCTTCTAAGTAACTGGAACTACAGGCATGCCCAGCTAATTTTTTTATTTTTTGTAGAGATGAGGTCTCACCGAGTTGTCCAGACTGGTCTCGAACCCGTGGACTCAGGCAGTCCTTTCACCTCAGCCTCCCAAAGTGCTGGGATTATACGCATGAGCCACTGTGCCTAGCCTCTAACTATTTTTTAACTCCATTTTGCTTTCTACCCTTTTCACCTTTATATAGAAAAACAAACCTACTCTAATTTGGGGGCCAGGAAGGAATTTTCAAATATCTTGCTTTGCTGTAGAAATTCTGAAGGATAAAAAGTGCCGATTTGGACCTGCTGCTTTATCAGCACTAGTTCTGCGCTCCTCTTTGTGAAATGTTAGTATGTGAAGAGCATATTGTTGTTCTGCACATTCTTAACACAGTAGGGTATATCTAGGATTAGGTGCTCAGTGTTTCACATGTATTATTGCAATAAGCTCTTACAATAAACCTATGAGCTATGGCTATTAGTAATTCCATTTTTGCTGGGTGTAATGGCTCACACCTGTAATCCCAGCACTTTGGGATGCAGAGGTGAGAGGATTGCCTGAGCCCAGGGTTTCGAGACCAGCCCAGGCAACATGGCGAGACCTCGTCTCTACGATAAATCAAAAAATTAGTTGGGTGTGGTGGCATGCACCTATGGTTCCAGCTACTTGGATGGCTGAGGCAGAAGGATCACCTGAGCCCAGCAGGTTGAGGCTGCAGTGACTGTTAGCATGCCACTGCACTCCAGTCTGGGTGACAGAGTAAGACTCTGACTCTAAATAAATAAATAAATCCATTTTGCAAATGGGGAAATTGAGGCTTAGAAACATTGCTTCTCACTGAGTAATGGTAAAATTTGGATATGTCTGATTCCAGAGTTTGCCCTTCTAACCATTATTTGTTATGCTGTGCCACTTTTCCATTGGTTTCACGTTACAGTTGGCCATTGAGCAATATGGTTTTGAACTGTGGCTTCTTTTTAACCAAATGCAGATAGATAATATAGCATTCATCGAATGCAATACTCACCTATTCAGAGGGTCAGCTTTTTTATGCTAGGTCCACAGGGCCAACTAGGGACCTTAGTATGCCCAGGTTTTGGTATACACAGGCATCCTGGAACCAATCCCCCATGTCTATGGAGGGATAACTATATGCATATATTTAGCCTGGTGGTAGTCTCCCAGTTAAGCACTGGAAGATCATTCACAGATGAGTTATGCTCTCAGTTTCTTTTTTTTACCAGCCTAGTCTCATGTCAAGCCTATCATGATTTCCTTTTGGTTTCCCATCCATGGTAGGACTAGTACAACTTTTTGTACCACCAAAAATTGTTTCTGCTATTGCCTCCTTTCCTTATATATTATAGTCTGTCTTTGGCTGACTAGAGAAGAGTAATTTGCTTGTCTCAATTAACTTCCTTTTCTCCACTAACTAGGACAATGTTGATAAATGTTGCTTGCCTGAATCTTTCAAGTCAAACCTTCTGTAACAGTAGAGAGCTGATAGGCATCTATTCTCATAATAGGACATTGGATTTCCATGAGGCACCTTGAAATCAAATGCAAGATCACCAGTTCTTCTCTTCTTTATTTTTAAATTCACATTTTGCCACCAATAAGAGGAAAGAGATTATGTGGGTCTGTGACATTCGTAGTTATTGTTAGAGGAAATCTCTGAGCTTGTATTTTTTAGTTCTTTTTTTTTTTTTTTTTAAGTTGGATTCTCACTCCGTCTCCCAGGCTGGAATGCAGTGGCATGCTAACAGCCACCGCAGCCTCGATCTGCAGGGCTCAAGTGATCTTTCCACCTCAGCCTTCCAAGTAGCTGGAACCACAGGTGTGCACCACCACAGCCGGCTGATTTTTTGATTTACTGTAGAGACAAGGTCTCGCCAAGTTTCCTAGGCTGTTCTCGAACCCCTGAACTCAGGCAATCCTCTTGCGTCCACCTTCCAAAGTGCTGGGATTACAGGTGTGAGCCACCGTACCCGGCAAATTGTTCATTTCTAAGATTCAAAGGAGAATGTAGGAGAAGGGAGTAGTTCGAAGAAAAATGGTTTAAAAAAAAAGAAATGAAAACCCAATCATATATTTCTGTAGGATTTACAAGACCAGCTGGAGGATATGATGGAAGATGCAAATGAAATCCAAGAAGCTCTGAGTCGCAGTTATGGCACCCCAGAATTAGATGAAGATGACCTAGAAGCAGGTAAGTTATGAGAAAAGCAATACATATTTAATTTTAGAGTCCAAAAGGAACAACTGCCCAGGATGTTTTCCCAAATGCTAGTGAAAATTTCTAACAAGATTCTCTGAAAGTTAGTTTATGGTACAGTCTCTGGGCAAAGAGCTGTGAGGCAGCCATATCAGAGTTGCATACTCCACCAACAACCCCGGGTTGGGAACACTCCGAAGGAAGATCCAGGCAAAGGCTGACCTGGTGCTTGGTATCTGTAATTGTCCTTAGCATGGCCTTTCCCTCCTGTTTTCCTTTTGATTTGGTTCTCCCTATTTTTCTACTTGGAGTCCTCTTCCTCAGAACAGCAAAGCCAATTAAGAAACAGTAGTTGGCAGATACTTAGTGTGCATCTACTATATGCTAGGCTCTGTACTAGGTGCCAAGAATTCAGCACTGAAGAAAACAAACAGGATCCCAGCATTCATGAAGCTTCTCCCCTAGCAGTGGGAGAAATATAAACTATTTGCTTTGAGTAATTAATTAGTAGAGCACAAGCTATGGGGAAGAAGTATGGGGTGCCATGGGAGCACAGAGCAGGGGAATCTAAACTTGTTAGTCATAGGGGACAGCCTTGGACCTGAAAGATGAGCAGGACTGGCATGGAAATGGGAAGTGTTGTTGAGTGGCCTCAGTGAGAGTGATTTAGAAGCTATTACTATAGTCATGCAAGAGACTACGATGATGGTAGCAGAAACAGAAGTAACTGGACTGATTGAAGACATTTGAGGAGGTTGAATGGACAAGACTTAATGATTAATTGGAGGTGGAGGAACTGGGAGGCTGTTAAGAATGCCGTCAATTTCTAGCATGAGTCACAGGGTAGATGGCAGAACCACTCCACAGTGTATTTCTGTC
Source organism: Carlito syrichta (assembly GCF_000164805.1). Taxonomy (NCBI): domain Eukaryota; kingdom Metazoa; phylum Chordata; class Mammalia; order Primates; family Tarsiidae; genus Carlito; species Carlito syrichta. The sequence goes on along the minus strand of NW_007260565.1, from coordinate 650,262 downwards.
ACATGATTCCTATCATGCTCCTTTTTTTTCCCTCTCTCCTTCTCCATGGTCTGTTTTTACCTAGAAGCTTTTGGGGTTTCTTTCATTCATTTCTTTTTTATTTTATTTCTCATCTTGAATTCCCCCTGATGAGTCTACCTACTATTGCTATTCTTCTTGACTTCCAACCCACTTTACCGTAAATTTATTTTTAGAGTCTAATTTCATGTAATAGTCACACGGTATACAGCAATTGCATTCCCTCTTTTATTGTCTTCTTTCAAGTATATCAACACATGAGAGAAATTTTTATATTTGTTATTATCAGGATTTTCCAGTTTGAATTGGTCAACTGATAACCCTAGAGTCTTCTCAGGAAGACTGGGGCCTTGTAATCTGAAGAAATGGTCATTTTGTTTGTTTTATTTTGCTTTTTGTTTTTCATGGATTTTACCACATAAGTTTTCTTGCAGATTTCTTATAATGGCCATCCTTTATTTTGAAAATAGAAATTAAGAATCCCTTTCTCTTTGTATTTAAATTTTCTTCTTATTACAAATAATTTGGCTAACTTTCTTGACAGTAACTGCCAATTTTCTTGCTTAAATTTTTTTTTTTAAATGTTGATTGTTTCGATCTCAGAGTTGGATGCACTGGGTGATGAGCTTTTGGCTGATGAAGATAGTTCTTACTTGGATGAGGCAGCATCTGCACCGGCAATTCCAGAAGGTGTCCCCACTGACACGAAAAACAAGGTGAAAGCCTCTTCTGTTCATATTTCTAGGCAAGATTGTAAAAGTTTTATTCTTGACCAACAGTCTGGGAATCTACATGGTAGAATAAGGAAAGACAGTCATGATCATTATCTTGGGAACCCTTGAAAGCCCAGTTTTCCTGCACTGGATGATGAACTAGCTGCACTAATAGTATCAGTGAGAGCTGGGCATGGTGGCTCATACCTGTAATTCTAGTACTTTGGGAGGTGGAGGCAAGAGGATTGCCTGCACCCAGGGGTTCAAGACCAGCCTGGGCAACTTAGCAAGACCTCGTCTCTACAATAAATCAAATTAGCTGGGCATGGTGATGCACACCTGTGGTTCCAGCTACTTGGAAGGCTGAGGTGGAATGATCGCCTGAGCTCAGCAGGTCAAGGCTGCAGTGGCCATGAGCATACCACTGCACTCCAGCCTGGATGACTGAGACTCTGACTCAAAAAAAAAAATAGTGTCAGGCTCAGGAATTTTGTTTGCAATAACAATTTGCATAATGCACATAATCACCCTTGTGAGCCAGCAGTGGGTGTCATTGATAGTTTTTAGACATTTCTTAGGAAAGCATCAGCAGCACATGCATGAGACTTGCTATGCAGCAGTGTAAAAGAAAGTCTCACTCTCCAGACACACTAGTTAATCATTGGGTGGATTTTTTAAAACTTGAGATTAATACTTTAGGTATATAACTTAATACAGAAAGATTCTAATTCAACAAGGTAAAAGAATGAGGACACTTGACACTAACTAACTATGACAAATCAGTGAGTTGTTTTGAATTTTTCTGTTCCTTGCTGTGCAAAATGTAGATAATTACAAGTCTCACATAACTGTTGTGTGAAGCAAATTAGATCTTTTATGTAAAGAACTTTGCAGACTTAAAGCTCTGTCCAAATTCTACATGGTTGTTGTTATTATAAATAGATCTTACTGCTTATCTTCATCTTAGTTCATCTTAGTTCCTCATCAGTTTTTCCCATCTGTAAAATATAGGCCCAAGGGCAGGGAACAGATAATTTTTCAGGTTCCTTATCGCTGATTTCTGTGAATGTACATCTTCCTCTATTATACTTCTCCCTTCTCCCTTGAGCCTTCGGATGGTCTTACCTTTCTTTCCTGCCCACCCCGCTTCACCTCCACCTCTGTAGCCACTCAGGATACCAGATGCATTGGTTGCTTTTTCTCAGCACACCTGAAATAACTTTTATTACTATTACCATAGCCCAGCTTTCCTATTCCCTAGTACCAGGTCCCTGAAGCAACTATGTTATTTCCACTCTTAGAAGGTCAAAGATTCCTGAGTTAAATGTACTGTGGAGATATGATTTTTTAATTGACAGAGGTGTCACTGCCTGTGTTTTTGTAGTAAAGTATTATATGGAAGCCTGTCTGAGGGCACTGCTCCTTCAAGGATTTGGGAGGCTAAAAAGATATTGATTCACGTTAGGGATCAAAGTGAAGAGGCAAGGTCTGACTCTTTAGCCTTTCCTTCTTGACCCTCCCAGCTTCCTTTTCCCTATTCCAGGTTTACTCTTACATTTCTTTCTCTCTGTTTTACTCTTCCTGACTCTTCACTCCCTCCTTTACCTTTCATGAAAAAGCCTGTTCTGCATCTTGTAAGAGATTTGGGTTTTGATTGATTAAACACTTGGAAATGAATTTGACTATTAAATGTTTGTAATTATTTGTTATCACGTGAAAAATAGTAGCACTAAACATTGCCTCCTTTTCACAGGATGGAGTCTTGGTGGATGAATTTGGATTGCCACAGATCCCTGCTTCATAGACTTGCATCATTCAAGTACATCGTATAAAATAAAACATGTTATGGGACTAGGAAATATTTATCTTTCCAAATTTGCAATAACAGATTTAGGTTTCTTTTCTTTCTTTGAAAGAAAGATTAATTACATTGCTCTTTTATTTTTTTCCGTTAAGAGACTCATTGCTTGGGAAATGCTTTCTTTGTACTAAAATTTGATTCCTTTTTCTCTTATCAAAGACTAACTTACTTAAAAAAGTATCTTTGGCTTTGTATGACTTGTCATTCATTAATAGTTTGAAATAAAACCAAGGAAATGAGAATCTTTATAATCTATGACAATGTAACTCTACAGTATCAAAATGACCAGATAAATTGATAGGACAAAGGTAAGATTATTGGGGCTGTTCATATTATGATTCATTTTCTCTTGTGGTATTATAGGTTGGTTAAAGTGATGGCCTTTTTTGATAAATTTTGTTGTGTCTTGTGAGCAAATCATTATTGTGCCCAGTATTGGAATGGAATTATCACTACTGTATCATGAGTGGATATTTTGATTCTGTGTTTCTCTCAGTATTACATCCTGACTTGTAATCAACAATGAATATTTCTTGATATTTAATGTATAGGACATTTATTTATACTCAATAAATATTTTTCAAAAGGATATAATTGTAATAATATTACTTCAACTTAAAACTTCTACTATAGAAACCAAATTTAATATAATTTTAATGTCTATTCAGCCTAAAACTCCATTACAGAAGTCCAATTAACCAGTAACATTGTGTATAAAGGATAAACAAGGAACAACTGGGCTTAAGCCCTGGGTCTACCATCTACTAACTACTGAGTAGTCTATTCTCTCTAAACTTCTGTTTCTTTATTAGTAAAATCGTGCTTAACTCACAAAACTTCTGTGAGGAACAATTGAGGTAATGGTCATGATACTGTGTTAACTGCAACATACGTTCCTATATGAGGATTATTATCGTTAAAAAAGCAGGGGTTTCCTTCTTTCCTTGGGAGGTGCCTGGAGTACTACAGCAAGTTCAAATTCCTGCCTGATTTCAGGATCTTTGATGATCCTCTCCTCCCTTCCTCACTCAGCTTCCTGCCAACAGCATTCCCACTTCAGCCTGGCTGGGTGCCATAGTTCCATGTACAGCAGATTTTCACATGTCTGCAGACCAAACCAAAAAATGTTTGTGAACACCAGTTTTACAGAAGTCTGTGAATCAGCCCAGAGGTTACCAGGAACAATCACAGTTCCTCTCTTCAAGAGTTTACTGTCTAGTTATAAGTGAAGATGACACATGTAACTGTCTCCCATCCCTAACAACCTCACCCTTTCAAGAAGCCTTCCAGAGCAGAGGGAGCAAACATTACACTTCTCATTACCATCTTGAAACCTTTCTTGACTTCTCTATTCTGGTTTTTCTTCTAGTCTTGCCACTTATTGTCTTCCATGGACACCTCTTTCTCACTCAGTGCCTTCAATATTTCTTCCATTGTAGTTCCAATCGTACTTTCCCTGAGAAATCTCACACCCATTATTCTCCAACTACAGTATTATCCATGCACTTATGACTCAAAATAACTGTCACTAGCCTAAACATCTTATCCTTATTTTCAATTCCAGGCCTTTCCATTTAAATGTCTCACTGTTTGAATATAACATATTCAAATTAAGATTTTTATCTTGGGGTTCACTCTCAGCAAACATTTCTCTTTGATGTTTTTGTCTTACTGATGTTATCCATTTCTAATGTAACACGTATTTTAATGGGTAAAATTTAGCACTCTAGCTAGACCACATTAGTGCATTGGATACCAGTGAGCAGTCATTCTGGGCAGTTCTTTACTTCCATGGCTTCTGTGACAGTACTCTCTGGTTCTCATTTTCTTCTATTTCTTCCAAGACTTCTTTCTGAAATCCTCATCTCTCCTACCCTGTAAGGTAGTGTTCTCTACTCACTTAAATTTAGTGATCTCAGCTATTCTCATGACTTTAATTACTAACTTTCAAATCTATCTTTGATTTTGCCCATGTTTCAGAATTTATTGCTATCCAGCTCTTTGTCTAACAATTATCTGGATGTTCCAGAAGCCCACAAGCACCTCATATTTAATGGCCAAGACTACCTACCACCTTTCCGACCTGAATCTCCTGCTCCCATCTCAGTTAATGGAACCATTATCCTCCCATCATTCAAAACAGAAAGCTCTTGGGTTCTTGATCCCTACATTTTGCTTCACCTTATACTGTCAATCATCATTAAACCTTGCTTTTAGCCCCTAAGTGTTTCTCAACTCCAACTCCTCCTCTCAGCTCTCCTTGTCCTAGACATCTCTCACTTAAGCTTTCGGAATAAATGCTTTCTCTTCTTGCAGAGTTTCACTTTGAAGTTCATTCATCACATATAGCTACACTTAACCTTTCCAAAATACAAATCTGACTTAAATTATTTAGTGGTTCCCTAGTACCTATGTGTAATGGTTTATTTTTTAGTCTTTTCAGAACAGCATTCTCTTTCTTTTAGGGAACTGCCTCCCCTATTTCAACTATGTGATCATTGGGAAAATGCCAATTTTATTTTTTGTACAGACAAGGTCTCACTACGTTGCGCAGGCTGGTCTCAAACTCCTGGGCTCAAGCAATCCTCCTGCCTCTGCCTCCCAAAGTGCTGGGATTATAGACGTGAACCACCATGCCCAACTAAAACTCCAGTTTTAGAGTAGCCTTGTCCTTATTCTTCTAAGCCATAAAAGTATGCATGTAATCAGGCTATGCTTATCAGAGTCCATCCCTCAGACTTTCTAAGTGGAAAGTAGGGAAAGTGCTTTTTTTCCCTTTTCCTATTCTTTTACTCTTTGTCAGTATGAGATTAAGGCCAGAGAGCCCCCAAAATAAGAGGCAGAATAAAAGAATACTCTGAATTCTGAATCTTGAAATTTCCAGAGTGCCCCAGGTCTCTACAGCTTTTCCTTTGATTCTGTGAGCTATCTGGGGATTCTGCCAATAAACCACTCTTCTACTTAAATTTGTTGGAGTTGGGTTCCTGTCACTTGCCAGTAAGAGTCCTGGGTAAATTAGCTGGGTATGGTGGTGTGTGCCTGTAGTTCTAGCTACTTGGAAGGCTGAGGCAGAAGGATCACTTGAGCCCAGCAGGTCGAGGCTGCGGTGGCTGTGAGCGTGCCACTGCACTCCAGCCTGGGATGACAGAGTGAGACTCTGACTCAAAAAATATAGAGAGAGCTTTTTTTTAGAGCCCGCACCCAGGGTCCCCTTCGCTCTGAAAAAAAAAAAAAATAGAAAAAAAGGAGTCCTGAGTAATTCCTCTGCAGCCTCTCTGTGCCTTGTCCCACTTTTCAATTTTATGCTCTAATAATTGCTCTGCTTCTGGTCCCCCCATATCCACCATACAGTTATAATTCCATGCCTGTTCTCCCAACCTGAAGTTCTCCCAACCTGAAGCTTCCTTAATGCCTTTGTCATTCTGCTAATTCTTCCTGCATTGGGGAAAGGCCAAATGGCATGCCTGGGTCTGTATTAATACCAGTGAACTTAAGAAAAGTAAAGAGGAGAGGATGCAGCCTGTGGTAGAGAGCTCTAGGCACCAAAAAGCATCTGATCATCACTCCTATAGCTACCACCATACAACCTTACAGGTCAATGTTTCACCTCTTAACCATTAGGGAGAGGCAGAATTGAGTGCAGATGGTCTTAGGTTTTAATCTGTCAGCTCTGAGAGTTTGGTCAAGGTGGGGAAGGAGATTGGAATGATCCAATAGAGAGTAAAGTTTGACTTTTAGCATCCATATCCCTTAGTTTTCCTTTTATATTTTCTTATAGTTACATCACCTGGAGAGCTATTAAAAATATTGATGCCAGCCAGGCACGGTGGTCCACACCTGTAATCCCAGCATTTTGGGAGGTAGAGGCAAGAGGATTGCCTGAGCTCAATGGTTCAAGACTACCAAGTTAGTCTTCCAAGACTTGGAAGGCTGAGGCGGAAGGGTCACCAGAGCCCAGTAGGTCGATGCTGGGGTGACCGTGAGCCTGCCACTGCACTCCGGCCTGGGCGACAGAGTGAGACTCCAACTAAAAAAAAAAAAAAAAAATTAGAGACTGAATTAGTAATAATTAATAAAAAAAAAACTTCCTATAAGGAAAAGCCCAGACCCAGATGACTTCACTGGTGAATTCTACCAAATGTTCAAAGAATGAACACCAATCCATCACAAATTTCCAAAAACTTGAGGAGGGAATATTCACAACTCATCCGTGGATGAGAACTTGTACCTTAGGGCAATTATTGCCTACTCCTTTACCACGGAAATTGATGGCAACAGCCCAGGCTGCTGATCCATGAAAACAGGTTCAGACTGATCAGCCACCCTAAAGCACCAGCTCTCAACTTTAGCTACACATAAGAACTACCTGGAGAACTTTTGAAATTCCAAATGCCCACATGGTATCCAGATCTATTATATCCAAATCTACAGGGATAGGACCCAGGCATCAAATTTTTATTTTTATTTTTTGAATCAGTCTCACTCTGTCACCCAGGCTGGAGTGTAGTGGCATGTTCATGGCTACTGCAGCCTTTAACCTGCTGGGCTCAGGTGATCTTTCTGCCTCAGCCTTCCAAGTAGCTGGAACTATAGGCATGTGCCACCACACCCGGCTAACGTTTTTGATTTATTGTAGAGACGAGGTCTTGCCAAGTTGCCCTGGCTGGTCTCAAACCCGCGGGCTCAGGCATTCCACTCGCCTCAGCCTCCCAAAGTGCTGGGATTACAGGCTGAGCCACCAAACCCAGTCCAGTCTCTAATTGTAGTTCTATTCAGATTTTCTATTTATTCTTGAGTCCGTTTTGGTAGTTTGTATAGTCCTAGGAATTTGTCCATTCAACATAGTAATTTGTTGCCATACACTTGTTCATAGTATTCCCTTTTGATCCTTTTCATTTCTGTAAAGTTGGTAGTAGCATTCCCTCTTTCATTACTTAATTTTAGTAATTTAAGTTTTCTTTCGTTCTTGGTCATTCTATCTAAAAGTTTGTCAATTTTAGCCAGGCATGATGGCTCGTGCCTGTAATCCCAGCACTTTGGGAGGCAGAAGGACTACCTGAGCTCAGCCTGAGCAACATAGCAAGACCTCATCCCTACAATCAATCTAAAAATTAGCTGGGGATGGTGGTACATGCCTGTGGTTCCAGCTTCTTGGAAGACTGAGGCAGAAGGAATCTAATAGGTTGAGCCTGCAGTGGCCATGAGCATGCCACTGCACTCCAGCCTGGGCCACAGAGTGAGAATATGGCTCCAAAAAAAAGTTTGTCATCTTTGTTCCTTTTGTTCAGTGAACTCTTTTATGTCAATTTTTTTTTATTATTTCATTCTATCTACGTGTTTTGATTTAATTTGCTCTTCTTTTTCTTTTTTTAGATCGGAAAATATACTTTATTTAGAAAGTAAATTAAAGAGAGAGATTTCACATCCCCAAGATAGAGGAGGGGGCCAGAACTAGAAAACATGGTAGCTGTAGCTCAAAGAGCAAGTGGACACACAAGTGTTTAACAAAGCAATGGCCTGCTCTTCTTTTTCTAGTTTTTTTTTTTTTTTAAGTTAATTGAGGATTTATTATGTTGTTTTCTACAAGTAAGATTTTTGTTGCAGGTCAAAAATTCTTTGTAATTTCTTGCATCATATCTCCACTGGCTGTCAAACTTATACACATTTTCCCAGACTTCTTTGAGGTCAAAACCCTTGATACCATGGCTTCCTTTTCTGTCCAATATCACAAGATGGCATAATTCCGCTTTATTAATATCTTCATTTGGTAATAGCTCCTTGTTTGCAAATCCAGCAAAAATATCGATTTCTGGTGGGAAGTTATCCTCCCCCGGGGAGAGCAGGTACCTGTAGTTCTCCAACATCACGCCCCTGTACAAGGCCCTCTGAGTGAGGTCCAGGCAGTCCCACTCCTCCTGAGAGAATTCAGTGGCCACATCCTTGAATGTAAACAGTCCCTGGGAGAGAGCCATTCCCTGCTCTTCTTTCTTCCCTTTTCTTCTGGGCTTCTTTCTCAGGTAAAATTAGTTACTTATGAAGTAGAAGTGGATCATCATAAAGGTCGTCATCCTTGCTATCTTCACGTTGAGTAGGCAGACATTGCCCGGCAACTTTTTTCTAGTTTTTTTTAACATGGAAGGTTATTGATTTGAGATTTTTCTTATTTATTTTGAGTTGGACTCTTACTCTGTCACCCAGGCTGGAGTGCAGTGGCACTCTCATGATCACCACAGCCTCAACCTGCTGGGCTCAGGCGATCCTTCCAAGTAGCTGGAACAACAGGTGCGTGTCACCATGTGCAGCTAAGTTTTTTATTTTACTGTAGAGATGAGGTCTCACCAACTTACCCAGGCTGGTCTCAAACCCCTGGGCTCAGGCAGTTCTCTCGCCTCTGCCTTCCAGAGTGCTGGGATTACAGGTGTGAGCTACTGTGCCCAGCCTTTTCTTCTTTTTTATTAATAAACTTTATTTTTTAGAGTTTGGGTTCATAGCAAGATTGAGTGGAAAGTACAGAGTTTCCATATAACACACAACTTCTGGCACCAGAGTGTACATTTGTTACAATCGATGAACCTATGTTGATACATCATTATCTCTTGAAGTCCACAGTTGATGTTAGGGTTCATTCTTGATGATGTACATCCTATGGGTTTAACAAATGTATAATGACATGTATCCATTATGTAGTGTCATACAGTTTCACTGCCCAAAAATTCCTCGGTGTTCTGTCTATTCATCCCTTCCTCCTCCCTAACTCCTATCAACCACTGATCTTTTTAGTCTTCATATTTTTGCCTTTTCCAGACCATCTTATAGTTGGAATCATAGTCTATAGCCTTTTCAGATTGCTTTCTCTCACTTAGAAGTATGCGTTTAAGTTTTCTCCATGTCTTTTCATGGTTTATAGCTCTTTTTTTTTTCTGTTGGTGTCTCACTCGGTTGCCCAGGCTGGAGGGCAGTGGCATGCTCATGGTCACCACAGCCTCGACCTGCTGGGTTCAGGTGATCCTTC
>NW_007260565.1:638778-640514 GCF_000164805.1 Carlito syrichta | reverse complement strand
TCTCACCAAGTTGCCCAGGTGGGTCTCAAACCCACGGGCTCAGGCAATTCACTCATCTCAGCCTCCCAAAGTACTGGGATTACAGGCATAAGTCACCATGCCCAGCTGCTTGCTTCTATTTATTAACCATTTTGAATATAATGAGTACTGGGAGGCCGAGGAAGGAGGATTGAATATAGCCTGGGCAACGTAGAGAGACCTCATCTCTGAAAAAATAAGAATAATGATAATAATGAGTAGGTTCTCTAGTGTGCCAGTTATTAATTTGCTTTTTAATTCTTAGTTTATCCATTTTACCTGCTCTGCAAAATGTATTTGAGCCATTTATTTATTTACTTTTGAGACAGAGTCTCATCGTCACCCAGACTGGAGTGCAGTGGTGAACTACAGTGGCACACTCACAGTCACCACAGCCTCGACCTGCTGGGCTCAGGCAATCCTTCCACCTAAGCTTTCCAAGTTGCTGGAACTACAGGCATGTGCCACCATGCCTAGCTAATTTTCTGATTTATTGTAGAGACAAGGTCTTGCCGTGTTGCGTAGGTTGGTCTCGAACCCCTGGGTTCAGGCAATCCTATCGCCTCCACCTTCCAATTGGGTCCTTTAAATATTTATCCTCTGCTAGCTGGCAGTTATTAAGCTTTGTCAGTAGAGGGTACTGGAGAGATAGGACAGGAGAAAAGGTTTTTGCATCCTGTTTCTGGTGTTTCAGTTAGGCAGACTTCTTTGGTGTGGGCAACTTCTCAAGTGTCTGGCTCCTGCAGTGTACATGGCTTCTTCTTGCTTGGCCACCCCGCAGTATATAGTGGCCAGTAACCAGAAACTTCTCCTGGTACTTGTTGAGATAAGTTTGTAATAGAGTGGTTTGTAATAGAGTGCCTCTGGTGAATCACCTCCCCAAGAATGGCTTTCACTAGCACTGCAGAAGATGAATGTCTGGCAACTTCCTGGCCATCCAGTGAACCACTGGCACATCCTCTAACAAGTTCTGCACCTCAGTTCTGATCCGGGCTCTTTCTTGAAGGGACACTCTTATCTCAGCCCTAGAGATAGTGACTGTTCCTTATATCTGCAAATCCTGTATTCTGTTTTACATTTTTTTTTTTTTTTTTTTTTTGAGTTGGAGTCTCACTCTGTCGCCCAGACGGGAGTGCAGTGACTGCTCCCGGCCACCGCAGCCTCAACCTGCTGGGCTCCAGCGATCCTTCCGCTTCAGCCTTCCAGTAGCTGGAACTATAGGCGCGCGCTACCACACCCGGCTAATATTTTGATTTATTGTAGAGATGAGGTCTCGCCAAGTTGCCCAGGCGGGTCTCGAACCCGTGGGCTCAGGCAATCCATTCACCTCAGCCTCCCAAGGCGTGGGATTACAGGCTGAGCCACCGAGCCCGGCTGTTTTACTTTTTACTAGCCAATCCGTTATTACTCCAATCCCCTGTTATAGTTAATAAGTATTTAAATAAAACTTTCTTTGTTCAAAAAATGTGATTCCTAAGCCGGGCTCAGTGGCTCAGCCTGTAATCCCGTGCTTTGGAAGGCTGAGGTGAGTGCACTACCTGAGCCCACAGGTTCAAGACCCGCCTGGGCAACTTGGCGAGACCTCATCTCTACAAAAAAAAAAAAAAAATTAGCCGGGCATAGCAGTGCGTGCCTGTAGTTCCAGTTACTTGGAAGGCTGAAGTGGAAGAATCGCTGGAGCCCAGCAGGTCGAGGCTGCAGTGGCTGGGAGCAGCCAC
>NW_007260565.1:636374-638391 GCF_000164805.1 Carlito syrichta | reverse complement strand
TACCCGCAGGCTCGGGCAATCCACTTGCCTTGGCCTCCCAAAGTGCTGGGATTACAGGCTGAGCCACCGAACCCGGCCGGATAAGAAGTTTAAATAGAGGAAACCTGCAAGGCATGGTGGCTCATGCCTGTAATATTCCAGCACTTTGGGACACAGAGGTGAGAGGATTGCCTGAGCTCAGGGGTTCGAGAACAGCCTGGGCAACTTGGCTAGACCTTGTCTCTACAATAAATCAAAAAAATTAGCCACATGGTGGTACCTGCCTGTGTTTCCAGCTACTTGGAAGACCGAGGTGGTAGGATCACCTGAACCCAGCAGGCTGAGGCTGCAGTGGCTGTGAGTATGCCACTGCACTCTAGCCTGGGTAATACAGTGAAACTCCAATTCCAACAAAAAAAAAAAGAAAGGAAAAGAAACCCAAAAGGCCAGCAAGAAATGTTTGAAGGCTGGGCATGGTGGCTCACACCTGTAATCCCAGCACTTTGGGAGGCAGAGACAAGAGGATTGCCTGAGTCCACGGGTTCAAGACTAGCCTGGGCAACTTGGTGAGACCTCATCTCTACAATAAATCAAGAAAAATTAGCTGGGTATGGTGGTGTACACCTGTAGTTCTAGCTACTTGGAAGACAGGTGGAAGGATTGCCTGAACCTAGCAGGTTGAGGCTGCAGTGGCTGTGAGTGTGTCACTGCACTCCAGCCTGGATGACAGCATGAGACTCCGACTCAAAAAAAAAAAGAAAGAAAGAAATGATTGAACTCATTAGTAATCGGAAAAAAGCAAATTAAAGCATCAAGATATCACACCTGTTGGTTTGGGAAAACTTTGAAAGCTATATAATGGTTATATCTCAAATATACCTCAGGTCTGTCCCCTACTCTCCAGCACATTTGGTGTCACTCTAGTCAAAGACTACCATCATTTTCTACATGAGCATAATACAGAAATGTAACTGGCCTGTCCAGTCCTATTCATTCTTCCCATGGGAGCAAGATAAATCTTTTTTTGTTGTTGTTTTGAGTTGAAGTCTCACTTGGTTGCCCAGACTGGAGTGCAGGGGCCGCTCCCGGCCACCGCAGCCTCGACCTGCTGGGCTCCGGCGATCCTTCCGTCTCAGCCTTCCGTGTAGCTGAAATTACAGGCGCGCGCTACCACGCCCGGCTAATTTTTTGATTTACTGTAGAGATGAGGTCTCGCCTGCCCAGGCGGGTCTCGAACCTGCGGGCTCAGGCAGTTCACTCACCCCAGCCTCCCAAAGGCGCGGGATTACAGGCTGAGCCACCGAGCCCGGCTGATAAATCTTTAAGAATAAATTACATACCATTCCTTTGCTTAGACCCTTTCAAAAACAGTGTTCCATTGCTCTTAGGATAAAATTCAATATCAAGGCATGATCTTCTCCTTATCTGCCTCTCCATTTTCATCCTGTGCCCCCTTCCCTTGCTTATTATGCTCCAGCTACTGCCTAAAGAAGTTTCAGCATCTTGAACACTGCAAGGTCTTTCCCTCCTCATAGCCTCTGCACATGCTGTTCCCTCTGCCTAAATCGTTACATGGCTTTCTTCTTTTCATTCTTCATTCTACTCAAAGAAGCCTGGCCACCTTTTCTGGAGCAGATTCTGATAGTCTCTATTACTGTAGTCCTGCTTATTTATTTGATAACATATAATTTGTAATTGTTTTGTTTGTATACCTAGTTTTTTATTTTTAAAAATATTGTTGCCGGGCTCGGTGGCTCAGCCTGTAATCCCGCGCCTTTGGGAGGCTGAGGTGAGTGGATTGCCTGAGCCGGCGGGTTTGAGATCCGCCTGGGCAGCGAGACCTCATCTCTACAATAAATCAAAAAATCAGCCGGGCGTGGTAGCGCATGCCTGTAATTCCGGCTACTTGGAAGGCTGAGGCGGAAGGATCGCCGGAGCCCAGCAGGTCGAGGCTGCGGTGGCCGTAAGCGGCCACTGCACTCCAGTCTGGGCGACAGAGCGAGACTCCAACTCAAAAAAAAAAAAAAAAAATTGTTTA
>NW_007260565.1:564674-636166 GCF_000164805.1 Carlito syrichta | reverse complement strand
AGCAGAGAGATGAGGTCTCACCAAGTTGCCCAGGCGGGTCTCGAACCTGCCAGCTCAGGCAATCCACTCACCTCAGCCTCCCAAAGCGCTGGGATTACAGGTTGAGCCTCCGAGCCCGGCTCCCAGCTAATTTTTAAAAAAAATTTTGTAGAGATGGGGTCTTGCTGTGTTGCCCAGGCTGGCCTCAAACTCTTGGCCTCAGGTGATCCTCCTATCTCGGTTTTCCAAAGCAATGGAATTACAGGTATGAGCCACCACATACAGCCTGTATACCTAGTTTTTATCTCCTCTATTAGACAATACACGCACTTCATGAGGGAAGGACCGGACCATCTTTGTCTTTTCACCATTTACCTTCAGCATTTAAAGCAATGACCAAGACAGAGTATACATTAAGATATGAATGAATGAATGTTTCATTTCTTGGAAAATCCTGAATCTGTGAATTACCTTATAAATGCAGAAGCTTCACACTTAAATGTTGTATTCTATTTAGCGATGCAAATGTCATGGTGTAATTCAGGCAGAACTATGTTCTACAGAATTAAATAATTTTCTCTTAAATTTGCCTTTTAAACTGTCTTATATCTGAAAGTGATCAGGTATTTCTCAAGAATTGTTTGTGTTGTACTATGAGCATATTCTCAAAGGAGATTGGAAGACTGAATGACAGCAAGGAGCATACATGGGCCTGATCTGAGAGATTTGCTTCTCAATGGAGGAGAGACTGTATCAAAGAATTGGCCAGAGCTTGGTGCAACACTTCCTGAACTGATTTTTAGTTTCCCATTCATGGTATTGGGTTAGATTAAATAAGTCAGATTCTGGAAAATATCCTGTCAATTACTGTGATTGTTTCAGCCATGGAGGCTACGCTTTGGATAGAGGTACAATTTCATCCTGAATGGAATGGATGTTCCCAATAAATTACTTCAGGAAAGACTTGGATGAATGGGGATGTAAGGAAGGATTTCTTTTAATCTCTGTGTTCGTAGTAGAGGTTTAGTGAGAAGATTCTGGTTTCCGTTAAGCCAATGCTCTGTCATTAGAATTTCTGGTTCCAGGCAGAAAATTGTGGTCAAGTTTGGACCCATAGGGTCGGTTAATTTTAGTCTCACTTGTAAACTGCTTCCAGCTTGGCCTTTGTAATCCTTAAGCCTTGCTTAAAATTTTGTTAAATGTTACACCTTTGTCTTTGTTGTACTTTGGGGAATTAAGGGATATTATTGAATCTGTTTGAAACCAACTAATGTGAGGCATTCTTCATTCAAGGGAAGCCAGTTAAGAGTTTGCAAGAGGACCCACAGAATTCCATAGCAGCAGTGGTCTGAACCAAAAGAGCTGGAGTTGGGAGCAAGCAATGGGCCAATTACTTCAAACATAATAGAGTATTCCTAAAGCGTTCCCAGAAATGTTTGATTGGGGGAAGGTTAAGATACCCAGTAGAATGGATTTCCTGTAGTCTGTGGAATTAGGCATTAAAAAGGAGTTCTGTCCCCAAGATCAAAGGGGTCAGAGACATCTTGACAATGTTTTTAATTTCTGGAAAGGACAGCCAAAACCGAACCTAAACCAAATGCTAAATTAAAATCTTATTTTAAAATCCTGGGGCAACCCCCTTGGGTTCCTTCCCACTGTGGGAGCTTTTCCGTCTTCTCAGTAAATCTTGCTTTCCCACTAAATAAACAAATAAAATTCTGCGTTTCTCTAATATTAGTGAGGTCTTTCCATAATTATTTCCCACTTATTTTCCTATTAGTTGGCTTTGGGAGTCCTTTATCCAAACGGATTGGTAAAATAACAGCAAAACAATTCCATATGTTAATTTAAAATTCTGTACTTTAAAATTTTGTAGCCAGGTGCAGTGGCTCACGCCTGTAATTCCAGCACTTTGGGAGGCGGAGGAGAGAGGACTGCTTGAGTCCAGGAGTTCAAGACCAGCCTGGGCAACATGATGAGACCTTGTCTCTACAATAAATCAAAAAATTAGTTGGGCACGGTGGCCTACGCCTGTAGTTCCAGCTACTTGTAAGGCTGAAGCAGAAAGACTGCCTGAGCCCAACAGGTTCAGGCTCCAGTGGTCAAGAGTGTGCCACTGCACTTTAGGCTGGGTGAGACTGCAACTCAAAAAAAAAAAAAAATTGTGTGAGTCACAAGCTTTCCCCATGTTTAGTGTCCAACTGTATTTGTTTTGTCATTTGCCTGTTCAGTCGTTTTCTAACTGACTTGTAGAAGCAAAAGCTCTTTGGATGTTTGTTCTGCAGATTTCTTCCCCAGATTGCCTTTTGACTATTAGTGCTTTTTTTGTTTGTTAGTTTCTGTCGGGGTCTCACTCTGTCGCCCAGGCTAGAGTGCGGTGTCACGATCATGGCTTACGGCAGCCTCGACCTATTGGGCTAAGGCGATACTCCCGCCTCTGCCTCCCGAGTAGCTGGGGCTACAGGCGCGCACCACCACGCCCAGCTAATTTTTTGACTATTTGTAGAGACGAGATATCGCTATATCGCCCAGGCTAGTCTCGAATTTCTGGGCTAAAGTGATCCTCCCGCCTCGGTCTCCCAAAGTGCTGGGATCACAGGCGTGAGCTATCGCGCCCAGCCAGGTTTTGTTTAATAATCCCAAACCAATCTACCCTAAAAGGGGATGTCTGAGCTGACTCCCGAAGACCAGCTGACGTTGGACGGGTGGCAGGGCGTGCAATGGGGTGAGCACAGCGAATTTCAGAAAGAAAAACACCAAAGATTATGCAAGTCCCTGCCCCGCCTCCGGCGACTCTTGACGTCTCCAGGGCTTGTCTCCTTTTTCTGGCCGACGTCTGGCGCGTCTGTCTGACGTCACGGACGTGCCACACGGGAGGTTCGGGGCACGCAACCTCCGTGGCGGTCTATTCGGCGCGCCGATGCGAACATTCTGGCGGCGCCGGAAGTCCGGGGCACGTGACCGGGTGACAGTGCTCGCCTGGCTGCTTGACTGACTGGCTAGCTTTAGAAGCTGCGGCGCGGGATGGCGGAGGCTCCTCCTGTCTCAGGTACTGTCCCTGCCTGCGCGGGACTGGGCCCCGTCTCAGGGAACGGAAATTGGGTCAGTGACGAAGTCCTAGGGCTCTGATCGTTCCTATCGCGAGAGTGGCGCGTGCTGGGGTGGGGGATAGTGGCTCGGAAGGGCCAAGCCATGTGCGTCGTGCTTACGGACTTCTCTCTCGTCCTTGGATGGGGAAGTCCGGTAGCTGGGTTTCGGAGGAGAGCGGGCTGGTCCCCGGCGCCCGGGGAGTCGGTGTGTGTGGTTCCCGCCCTCACACAGGGCTCTTTCTGGGGCAGCAGCGCACTGACCTCGACAGGCGGGCGTCGGCCAAGTCACCGCCCGTGACCGTGGCGGGCTGTTGACGCTCATACCTCCTGGGGTGACCGCGCGGGCGCGAGCGGAGTACCAGTGGTTTAGAATCTCAGCCTGCCGCGGACTCTGTGTGACTCAGTTTTTTCATCCGTCCGTAGGGAGTACATAGGTTAATTCCTTGGGAGGCTCTCGCCCTGTGTTGTACTTGTCCTGTAATTATTAACTCATTTCCCCTCCCGGAGTTTCCTCCGTGTGTAGAGAAAGCCACATTTGTCTGTTAATATAACATCCTTTTGGACTTCCTTCAGTGTGTACCTTGAGCAGTGTTTTCCAAACTTTTTGGACAGCGACCGAAAAGTAACATTTTGCATCACGACCTTAGTGCACACTTACGTAAGCATAAAAGCGAAACAAAAGTTTCAGCAGGCAGTGGTTCCCTTTACAATATACTCCGTTTTCTACTTTGTTTTTAAAAATGCTTGCCACATTTGATTTGATTTGATGACCCACTCTTCCTGAAAAGCGGCAGCAGTTTGTAGAGATGAGGTCTCGCCAAGTTGCCCAGACTGGTCTTGAAACCCGTGAGCTCAGGCAATCCTCTCACCTTGGCCTCCCAAAGTGCTGGGATTATAGGCATGAGCCAGCCACCATGCCCGGCCTATTCCATGTTCTTATTTTAGAATCATTTTTAGCCCACACCCCCTTTCCCAAGGTCCTTAAACAGCAGCCTATTCCGGGGAGTATCTTTCTGCCTATGAGCAGACTTCAGTGCCAGCTATGCCTCAATTTCATAATCTACCAGTTGGATTTTTCCTTATTCTTCTCCACCCACGTGTTGGGCACCAGTTGTGCTGCTTTTTTATCTTGGATTTAGGGTACCACTTACTTGTATTATAACCATGCCTTGGTGATGAGATCTGATCTTGGCCATGGTCCATTTTCCTGATTGTTTTGTCCTTTTTCACTTTTTCATGTCTCTTAGGGTTGTTGTTTTTGTTTGTTTGTTTGTTTGTTTTTTTGAAGACTTCGCCTACTGCTTCCTGTCTATTTGGACATGTACTGCATATGAATAGGTGCAGACCTGTCTGGACTCTCTGGTTGCATCATGCTCAATGTGAAACACCCTTTTCCCATCCTTTTTGAGGCTGCTCTGGACATCTTTGCTGACCTTATCTCTGCCCCTTCTCCAGTCTTGCTGCTTCAAGCTGGAGAGGACTACACAATACTCCTTGGTCCAGTCTACCTGCTCTTACCTTTAAGTTATCTTTAATGTTTCCAGAATACCTCTGCCACCTTCTGAATTAGTCTAATCCTCTTGTCACTTTGTGAGGCCCTCCACCCTACCCCCTAGAACTCTGCCTAATGTGAAAGCTTCCGGGACAAAGCCCGGATTAAATGAGAGGTTATTCTATGACCTTTATGATCTCATTCAGTTCTCATATGTGTATCTATGGTACCCACTGCCCAACCTCTGTCGGTATAAGAGCATGGTCCCTAATGCTACACATTTTGAGTTGGAATCCTGCATCTACCTTGGAATGCCTCTTTGGCCTTGAGCAAGTTACTTTCTCCGTGCCTCAATTTTCTCATCGGGAATGTAAGGATTAAATGAATTAACATGTAAAGTGCTTAGAGTAGTACCTGGCACATAATAAGTGTTAGGCCTTATTATTAAGCCTGAAACCCTCAGTCTCTGTACTGCACCTATCTGTGCTCAAGCCTGTGTATTTCAGATAGTCTGTAGTCCTATCAGCAATCATAAAGTACTGTTTTGTTTTGTTTCGTTTTGTTTGGGACAGGGTCTCACTCTGTTGCCCAGGCTGGAGTGCAGTGGCATGATCCTGGTTCACTGCAGTCTTGGCCTCCTTCCATCTCAGCCTCTTCAGTAGCTGGGACTATAGACATGTGCCACCATGCCCAGCTAATTTTTTGAGGTGTTGTAGAGTCGCTGTCATTATGTTGCCCAGGCTGGTCTTGAACTTCTGGACTCAAGCAATTCTCCCGCCTCAGCCTCCCAAAATGTTGGGATTACAGGCATGAGTCATTGCACCTGGCCATACAGTACCATTTTAACCACTTTATATTTGTTATTAACTTGCTTTACTCTTCATAGCAGCTCTTGGATATAGAGATTTTTACTATTTCCACTACATATAAGAAAACTGAGCCGGGCTCGGTGGCTCAGCCTGTAATCCCGCACCTTTGGGAGGCTGAGGTGAATGGATTGCCTGAGCCCGCGGGTTCGAGACCTGCCTGGGCAGTGAGACCTCATCACTACAATGAATCGAAAAATCAGCCAGGTGTGGTAGCGCATGCCTGTAATTCCGGCTACTTGGAAGGCTGAGGCGGAAGGATTGCCAGAGCCCAGCAGGCGAGGCTGTGGTGGCCGGGAGTGGCCACTGCACTCCAGTCTGGACGACAGAGTGAGACTCCAACTCAAAAAAAAAATAAGAAAAGAAAAGAAAACTGGAGCTAAGTAACTTGCATAAAGTCACAATGAGTAATGGACAGAGACTTAAATCAATATCATCCAGGCCCTGTTCAATTCGTAGTGTATTCTGTATGCTATACATAGATCTGACTTTGTTAGTAACCAATTTTATGTCTTTAGGCAAATAATTTCATCTTTGGGCTTCAGGACTGAGTTGACTATACCAAGAAGCATCTTAAGAATGAGGGAAATGAGTGGGTCATAGGGAGTATGCTTAAGTTTTTAGATTTTTGAGATACTAGACTGTATCATAGAGGTTATATATGGAAAACCCAAAATATATTCCTAGATGGAAGAGATGAAAACTATTACTGTTTACTCACTAAGTGCTATCTATAAATCTTATTTAAATTTCTCAATAACCCTTTGAAATAAGTATTTATCATCCCTTATTATAGATGAGGAAACTAAGACTAAAAGCAGTTAAATGATATCCCTAAGCTCATGCCTTAAGTTAGAGCACCAGACTTTACATCCATTTTGACCTGCTCTAAAGCCTATTTACTAATATTACACAACTCTACTTTAGAGGTTTTTTGTTTGTTTGTTTGTTTGTTTTACTTTAGAGTTTTGAAAGACCACTTGGATTCTGATGATTGATATCTTGCCCCTGAACTGTTAGCTGGCCTTAAATTTTTTAATAGAATAAATACTTGTATACATAGTGCCTTGTGGCCCAGGTGAGCATTTGACTTAGCAACACTTAGCTGTCAGTTGCTGTTGGTGTGTGATTGCTGGACATGGATGATGGTCAGTCTTCCACAAGTACCTTGAATGTATTACTGTCACAGGAAACATAGATCTCACAGCCTGTTTTGTACAAAGTCCTTAGAAAAATAGTTTTTATAAGTGGCTTAAAGTCTATGGGCTTCATGGTGAAAATTAAATTTCTTTACTGGCATGTCTGTTTCTTATGTCCTAGGTACTTTTAAATTCAATACGGATGCTGCTGAGTTCCTTCCTCAGGAGAGAAAAAATTCTGGTCTAAATTGTGGTACTCAAAGGAGACTAGACTCTAATAGGATTGGCAGAAGAAATTATAGTTCACCACCTCCCTGTCACCTTTCCAGGCAGGCACCTTATGATGACATCTCTGCTGTTCATCAGCATAGTTATCCTCCTTCAGGAAGCAAGCCTAAGAGTCAACAGACTTCTTTCCAGTCCTCTCTTTCTAATAAATCACTCAAGAGCCATGGCCTTCAGAGTCAACCTTGGCAGAAATTGAGGAGTGAGAAGCACCATATCAGAGTCAAGAAAGTACAAGGTCTTGCTGAGCAGACCTCAGATACAGCTGGATTAGAAAGTGTGGCCAGATCAGAGAGTGGGACAAACCCCAGAGAGCACAGCCCTTCTGAGAGTGAGAAGGAAATTGTGGGTGCAGATCCCAGAGGAGCAAAGCCCAAAAAAGCAGCGCAATCTGTATATAGTTATGGTAGAGGACCAAAAGTCAAGGGGAAGCTCAAATGTGAATGGGGTAATAGAATGACTCCAAAACTTGAGGATGCTGGACCTGAAAATACCAAACCTGTGGGAGTTTTTCACCCTGACTCTTCAGATGCATCCTTTAGAAAAGGAGTATTGGATGGGTATGGAGCCAGACGAAATGATCAGAGACGATACCCACAGAAAAGACCTCCCTGGGAAGTGGAGGGAGCCAGGCCACGACCAGGAAGGAATCCACCAAAGCACGAGGGCCAGCGACAAACAAATGCAGGACCCAGAAACAACGTGGCCCCCATTCCAAAGGATAACCTCAGTGAAAGACCAACAAAATCTACCTGTGACAGTGGGAACTTAGCTGTCATCAACAAGACTTCCAGAAGGGTTGACCAAGAGAAATGCACTATACGGAGGCAGGATCCTCAAGTGGTATCTCCTTTCCCCCGAGGCAAACAGAACCATGTGCTAAAGAATGTGGAAACGCACACAGGTAAACCTATCTAGATGTGCGGCGTAATTTGCTTTTTTAAATTTTAATTTCAAGCTAAGCAGTATATTCACACAATTTAGAAACCGAAAGTATAAAAAGGTACACAGTGAAAAGTCTCTGTCTTTAGTCATCATCTGCCTAAGTTCTGCCACCACTTGCTGCTCCCCTCCCCAGTTGGTAACCACTTCGTTTTTTGTTTGTTTGTTTGAGTTGGAGGTCTCACTCTGTTGCTGAGTTTGGAGTGCAGTGGCATGATCATGGCTTAACCGCAGCCTTGACCTCCTGGGCTCAGGTAATCCTTCTGCCTCAGCCTCCCTAGTAGCTGGGACTACAGGTGCATGCTACCATGCCCGGCTAATTCTTTGTAGAGACGAGTTCTCAGTATGTTGCCCAGGCTGGTCTTGAATTCCTGGCCTGAAGTGATTCTCTTGCCCTGGCCTCCCAAAGTGCTGGGATTATAGGCGTGAGTCACCGCACCCAGTCTCCTCCACTTAGTTTTATATATGTCATAAGCAAATACAAATGAGAATTCTTTTTCAACAAATAAATTTTGTAAGGGTTTTTTAAAAAGCAAATATTAATGGCATGTATGTTTGCTTAAAAAGATTTTTGTGAGTTATGAAAGCACAAGGAGGGTATGGTAACATTTCTACTATTTCTGTTGGTTTCATCCTGCATCTTATCTGCCTTGTCTTGTCTCATTAGTTGCAACAGTTCCTAACTGGTTTCACCATCTCTTAATTTGCTCCTTTTCAGTTTAACTGGTACACCAGCACCAGCATTAGAGAGTGATCTATCTAAAACATTTGGAGCTCTGTCACTCCCCTGCTTAATTCCGTTTATTAGTTCTCATCTCAGGCTGTAGATCCTGGTTTCTGCCCAACAGTCCTATCTTCTGCTGCCTTAGTATCCACCATATTTTATTCCCTGGATTCTGTACTGTTTTGTCTTTTCGCATTGTTACACATGGTTCCCTCTGTCTAGAATTTCTATTACTCTACTCACTGGCAAATTCTTACCCATTTTTCAGAAGCTACATGTCCAGGGAACCTTTTCTCTTGTCTACAGATAGCATTGATCTCTTCCAACCCTTACCTTTATATCTTTCCCTTACATATACATGCTTCTATTATAGAATGTACTACTGAAAATCATCATTTGTTCATTTGTTTATATGTCATGGCCCTCCACTAGTCTATAAGATCCTTAAAAGCAGAGACTGTCTTTTTTTTCCTCCATTTTTTGTAACCCTGCTGCCTCACATAGCTCTTACAACATAGTTAAATACTCAGCTCTGACTGTTAGAAAATTTGTCCTGGCCAGGCATAGGCACAGATTTATAGCAAAATTGTAAAGATAATACAAAGAATTCCCATAGGTCCTTCACCCAGCTTCCTTTGATGTTAACATTCTATATAACTAGTGCACCTTTGTCAAAACTAAGAAATTAACACTGAACTACAGACTTTATTCAAATTCCACCAATTTTTTCAGTAATGTACTTTTTCTGTTCCAGGATCTAATCCAGGATACCACACTGCATTTAGTCATACTTACTTAGTCTCCTCTCATCTGTGATAGTTTCTTAGTCTTTCTTTGTTGAAAAAAGTGTCTTTGCTTTAGTTTTGCTTTATTTTATTTACTCCTTGTTCAAAGAATATAAAAAACTTGGTTAAGTTTGAGTTGTCTGTGAGACTTCCAAATGGACGTATTAAGTAGGGAGTTGGATATTATTTTATGGCACTGAGGGAAGAAATCTAAATTTGGGAATTATTAGTATAGAGATGAAATATAGTGGACTAGAGGAAGCCCCCTAAGTTGTGAATGCAGTTAGAAAAGAAAAGTGTGAGGACTAAGCCTTGCCATAGCCCAATATATCAAGGTTGGAAAATGGGAATTCAGCAAAGGAGATGGAGAATGCATAGCACTTGAGCTAGGCAACAGACTACTATCTGAATGCCAAACAAAAAGATTTAAGGAGGAGGGAGTGATCAGTTGTGCCAAAAACTGCTGATAGGTTTAGAAAGGTGACACCTGCATATTGACCGTTGGATTTGGCAACGGGAAGGCTATCGGTCTTGACAAGAGCAGTTTTGGTGGAGTGGTGGAGATGAAAGATTGATTGGAATGGGAAGAGGATCACCCAAATATAAGTCTCTATGGTTATTTGAGAGGGGGCTCTCATTCTGTACTAAAAGAACCTAGCACTACTGTTCTCTCAAACTGACTGGATCCATTATAGGTGATTTTGTTATATTTAGTATGTTTCTGCCATGTTTCTACTCATAATTGCCTACAGCCTTCTCTCAGTTCACTGCTCTCCTAATAGCCTCTCAGAGTCCACTGTTATCCCCCTCTCAAATAATATAGTTTCTGTAAGATGGGAAGAACAAGCTCTGTCTTCCCCAGTGTCATTTCTAAGCCGTTATTTTTACTTTTGCATAAAATCCCTGCTCCATTGAAGCTGTTTAGATTCATTACTTTTCATGTCTCCCTTTCTTTGTCATCTATCATTCTCCAAATCTCCCATCTTCAGCCTTTATTTAATGATGTATCTTGCCTATAGCTTTTCTCTGCCCCAGTGCATCTCAAAGTGCAGTCCTGGACAAGCAGCCATCAGCAATACTTGGGAATGTTAGACATACAAGTTCTTGAGCCTCACCTCAGACTTACCAACCAGAAATTCTGGGAGTGGAGCTTAGTAATCTTCGTTTTTTAACAAGCCTCCAGGTGATTCTAGTGCATGCTCAAGTTTGAGAATGATCTACCATAAAACTTGCTGTTATTCTGGTGGGTTTAGTGATCACGTGATTGCTCCATCCTCGAGTTCTTTGATCTTCTCAACTGCAGTGACCTTCACCTTCATTCCACCTCCAAACCCACTCCCAGGGAAATAACAGTTGAGATGCACATCTCTGAAATCTAAAGTCTTTTTTTTGAGTTGTAGTTTCTGTCACCCAGGCTGGGGTGCAGTGGTACACTGATGGCCGCCACAGCCTCAACCTGCTGGGCTCAGGCGATCCTTCCACTGCAGCCTTCCAAGTAGCTGGAACTACAGGCATGCGCCACCCCGCCCAGCTAACTTTTAAGTTTATTTTAGAGACGAGGTCTCACCAAGTTACCCAGGCTGGTCTCCAACCCCCGGGCTTAGGCAGTGCTCTCGCTTCTGCCTCCCAAAGTGCTAGGATTACAGACATGAGCCACTATACCCAGCTAATCTTAAAGTCTTATGTTCAACTTTTTGAATATAACCACTTGTCCCGGCTGTCTCAGTCTCTTGCACCTACTACCAGTTTTGCCAGTCTCCTGCTCTTTTTTATTCTTTATTGTAGGTTATCTGAAGTGTTATCTTTTTGCTAGGCTATTTGACAGAATCTTATTCTGAAAAATCCACTTTTTCCATTCCAGTATAAGGGTAACAGAATGCTGATTTTTGTTTTTGAGTTGGTGTCTTGCTCTGTCACCCAGGTTGGAGTATAGTGGCACGATCATGGCTCACCCCAGGCTCAGTCAGTCCTTCCACTTCAGCTTCCCAAGTAGTTGGGACTATATACATGTGCCACCATGCCATGCCCAGCTAAGATTTTTTTTTTTTAGAGGTGAGATCTTGCTGTGGTGCCCAGGCTAATCTTAAACTCTTGGGCTCAAGCGATCCTCCTGCCTCAGCCTCCCCAAGTGTTGGGATGACAGGCATAAACCACCATGCCTGGCTCAGCTAACTTTTTTATTTTTGTAGAGACAGGGTCTCACTATGTCACCTAGGCTGGTCTCAAACTCTTGGACTCAGGAAGTCCTTCTGCTGTGGCCTCCCAAAGTGCTGGAATTATGAGTATGAGCCACTGTGCCCAGCCTAGTGCATTGTTTTAGGAGATCCGATAACCATACAGATTTGGTGCTGCTACAAACTCATTCACCTTCTTACAGAAACCTTCCTGATCACATTTTTATTTTTATTTTTACATTTTTTGAGTCAGAGTTTCACTCTCTCCCTCAGACTGGAGTGCAGTGACACACTTACCATAGCCTTGACCTCCTGAGCTCAGAAGATCCTTCTGCCTTAGCCTCCCAAGTAGCTGGAAATACAGGTGCATGCTACCACACCTGGCTAATTATTTTTTTGTAGAGACAAGGTCTTGCTATGTTGTTCAGGCTGGTCTTGAACTTCTGGGCTTAAGTGATCCTCCCACCTAAGCCTCCCAAAGTGCTAGGATTATAGGCATGAGCCACTGTGCCCGGTCCTAATCACCTTTTTTTTTTTGAGTTGGAGTCTCACTCTGTCACCCAGACTGGAGTGCACTCGACCTGCTGGGCTCCAGTGATCCTTCCGCCTCAGCCTTCCAAGTAGCCGGAATTACAGGCATGTGCTACCACACCCGGCTGATTTTTTGATTTATTGTAGAGATGAGGTCTCGCTGCCCAGGCGGGTCTCGAACCCACGGGCTCAGGCAGTCCACTCACCTCAGCCTCCCAAAGGCACAGGATTACAAGCTGAGCCACCGAGCCCGGCTCCTGATCACCTTTTTAGAAACTATAATATTTCCCCCACTGCCAGCATTCCCAATTCTCCCTCCTTGGTCTGTTTGTCTTTATAGCACTTATTCGTATCTGATGACACTACATAGTTTCATTATTTATTTGTTTATTGTCCATCTTTCCCCACTATTAATAAGCTTTGTAAGGGCAGAAGAGTTTTGCCTATTGTGTTCACTGTCTATCCTTAGTGTTGAAAGAATGCCTTAGGTTCCCAGTAAATATTTTTAGACAATGGTCTCCAAACTCAGTTGTTTTTTAGCACTGCCCTTGTCTTTTTATATGACATTGGTCAGCTTTCCTTCTCATTTTCATTTAACATTACTCCAAGCCTCTTCCCTGTTATTCTAATTTTCCTAACATTCATCTTCTTTAGTCTTAGTGAAGCTTCTTGCCTCTGACTTCACTGAGAAAAGGGAGATCATTGAGTATAATTGCCTCAACTTATTACTCCCACTCTCGGACTCAGAGACGTCTGTGCCATCTTTTATCTTTCATTCTGAGATCTCCTTTATTTCCTTTCATCAGCCTTTTCACTAATCTGCCTTCTTAGCTTGAAGCTCTTTCCAAGTCTGCTCTACCCTCAAAAAACTTCCCTTGCTACATAACCTCCCACTAAGATTTCTCTCCTTCCACTCTAATCAAGCAAGAGTCATCCACTCTGTTTCTGCCTTCCTATTTTGATTCACTTCTCTGTCCTCTGTCATCACTTGGCTCAGGGAGCTATTGGTAGGGTCATGAATAGCTTTGTGTATGCCACATCCAGTAGCAAGTTTCTCTTCCTCCATCTCTTTCTTAACTGTTGGTACTTTCTGGGGTTTTGTCCCAGCCCTCTGTTCTTTTCACTTGATAAGATCTCATTGGGGGATTTCAGCCAGTTTAAGTACTTTAAAACATTGCCTCTATACTATGCTGATTTCTGACCCTTTTATCTCCAACCCTCATTTCTCAGTATATATTTCGTCTCTTTATTTGCTTTTTCATGCAATTTGAATGGAAAACTTCAAAGATACAAACTTTTTAGAAAAATTTGTCCTGACATAAGTTTGTCTTGTATAATCACCAACAATCTCTTTATGTCCCTTCAGAGGGGACAGTTGAATGCAAAGGTTAGCTTTGTTATTCAGAGATGTTAACCTATTCAGAGTAGTTCAGAGTAGGGTAGCCATACTTTACTCTCTCTTTTTCTTTTTTCTTTTTATTTTTTTTGAGTCAGAGTCTCACTCTGTCTCCCAGGCTGGAGTGCAGTGGCACACTCATGACCACCACAGCCTTGACCTTCTAGGCTCAGGTGATCCTTCCGCCTCAGCCTTCCAAGTAGCTGGAACTACTGGCACGCACCACCACACCTGGCTAATTTTTGGATTTATTGTAGAGATGAGGTCCCTCCAAGTTGCCCAGGCTGTTCTTGAACCAACAGGCTCAGGCAATCCTCTCACCTCAGCCTCCCAAAGTGCTGGGATTATAGGCATAAGCCACCTTGCCTGGCTCTTTTTTTTTTTTTTTTTTTAAAGAGACAGGGTCTCACTATGTTTCCCAGGCTGGTCTTGAACTCTTGACCTCAGATGATCCTCCTGCTTCAGCCTCCCAAAGTGCTGAAATTACAGCTGTGAGCCACTGCACCCAGGCAACCCTGCTTTTAAGGAAGAATCTGAGTCATGTTCTTTGGTTTTATAATATAATTCAGTTCTTTGTTTTGGTTTTGGAGACGAGATCCTGCTCTGTCACTCAAGCTGGAGTGTAGTATTACAGTCATAGCTCACTGCAGCCTCGAACTCTTGGGCTCAAGCGATTCTACAGCCACATCCTCCCAAATAACTAGGACTGCCCACCTTAGAATTTACATTTATTTATTGATTTATATTTTTAAAGACAGCTTCTGTTGCCCAGGCTGGAGTATAGTGGCATGATCCTGATTCACTGCAGCCTCAATCTCCTAACCTCAAGTGGTCTTCCCATCCCAGTCTCCCAGGTAGCTGAACTACAAGCATGTGCCACCGTGCCCAGCTAATTATTTAATTTTTATTTCTTATAGTGATGAGGTCTCACTGTGTTGTCCAGGCTGGTCTTGAACTCCTGGGCTCAGGCAGTCCTCCTGTCTCAACCTCTCAGAGTGCTGGGATTACAGACATGAGCCACCGTGCCTTACCTAGAATTCACATTTATGATTTGTTCATCTCTTATCTAAAGCAGATAGGTTTCCCTTTAATCAGCCATATTAGAGTATCTTTTCTTTTTTTTTTTTTTTTTTAAAGTTGAAGTCTCACTCTGTCACCCAGGCTGGAGGGCGGTGGCACACCTCTCAGCCGCCGCAGCTCAACCTGCTGGGCTGGGCTCTGGCAACCCTTGCAAGTAGCCGGAACTACCGGTGTGCGCTACCACGCCCAGCTATATTGTAGAGATGAGGTCTTACCAAATTGCCCAGGCTAGTCTCAAACCCACGGGCTCAGACAATCCACTTGCCTCGGCCTCCCAAAGTGCTGGGATTATAGGCTGAGCCATCGAGCCTGACCACAGAGTATCTTTTCAAAGCTTTCCCTAGAGGGAGAGAGCTATTCAAAAACTTTGGTGAAGCCTGCAATGTTCTTGGAAAGAGGTTATGAAACAGACTAGATATCACTCATTTATTCCTTCATACATTCATTTAACAGATATTTATTGAGCACCTGGTATAAACTAGGCACTGGAAATGCTACATTAAGCAGGGTACATAGAGCTTACAATCTCAGGGTGTTCTGTATTTCTTTTGACATTGAATTGAACAATCAGAAAGTATTCTTATGAGAGCCAGTATTATGGAATGATTAAAATGTGAGCTTTTGAGTATGATAGTTATGAGTTTGAATTTTTACTTTTAATTTTATAGTTTTGTGACCTTGAATATGTGATCTAACTACTTGGAGCCTAGTTTCTCCGTCTATAAAATGGTACCTATGTTATAGCCTTGTTGAGAGAATTAAATAATATGCATAAAGTGCTTTAGAACAGTGCTTGGAATGTTATATTTATTAGTATTTTTTAACCTATTTGGCTCTGAAAAAATAATAATATGAAATAAATGCTTAAAAGTGCATATACAAAAAAGTGTATACACACATATACACAGCTTTGATTGTACCTAGCTATATTAGGATCTAGAAAGACTTTGTAGCAATTGTATTTGAGGACTATATCTGGAAGTGGATGAAGGTATTCATGAATAAATCTAAGGGGATTCCTATGGTGCTATACACTGGTCTCTCTCAGTCGGTGGTGAGTTCCTAGAGCCATAAACTGTGTCTCCCTCCATCTGGTAACTCTACCATGGGGTTTGTGGTAGGCACCAGCACATCTTTGTCTAGTGAATGACTAGAGACTTTGTTGGAACCTGCCTAGGCTTAAGCTTCTTTTGTTTTGTTTTTTTTGAGTTTGAATCTCACTCTGTTACCCATGCTGGAGTGTAGTGGCATGCTCATGGCCACCACAACCTTGACCTGCTGGGCTCTGGCAGTCCTTCCACCTCTGCCTTCCAAGTAACTGGAAATACAGGCATGTGTGTATGACACACGGCTTTTTTTTTTTTTTAATTGTAGAGACAAGGTCTCGCCAAGGTGCCTGGGCTGGTCTCGAACCCATAGGCTCAGACAGTCCATTCGCTTCAGCCTCCCAAAGTGCTGGGATTTCGGGCTGAGCCACTGAGCCCTGCTGACTTAAGCTTCTTAAAACTGACTACTACAGCTTTACAAGCACATCTACCCTAAATCCATGAATCTAGTAGGTTTAGAGTCTCCTGGAATCAGAGAATACAAGGCAAGATCCTATAGTTTGATGCCCTGTGGATGCTAAAGCTGTGTTACAAGGGGCGTTTGACTACTCTCGTATTTTCCTGGAAAGTTTTGTGGGAATGTTTCCTCAATTGTAGGAATCCTCATCTGAATATCTCCTTCCTAAATCATCTACCTCAGCACATTCTTGTCCCTTCTTGGCTTCAAAGTCTGAATAGCCAGTCACTTTCTCAGAATCCCTTAAATCTCTGGATTTTTCTCTTGAATGACTTGCTGATCCTTGGTTGACTAAAGTTTGTGTTTATTGTTTTTATTTTGTTTTTTAAACAGGTTCTCTAATTGAACAGCTAACTGCAGAAAAATATGAGTGCATGGTGTGCTGTGAACTGGTTCGCGTCGCAGCCCCAGTATGGAGTTGTCAGAGCTGTTACCATGTGTTTCATCTGAACTGCATAAAGAAATGGGCAAGATCTCCGGCTTCTCAAGCAGGTCGATTATTTCTCTCTCCTAAATAATTATTCTTACCCATTTTATATGAACAATTCAGGTTTCAACTTAGCTTTTTAAATGTTGTTTAATTTCTCTTAAATATTTGATCTGCAGGGAGAGTATGTTACCTTGATCACATTTTTCAGATGACCATAGTTAAGCCGTCAGTCTTAAATAAACAAGCTAAACATAGCAATACTAAAATATATTTAGTGTAGATAAAAATCAGTCCCTTTCATTGGAAATGGCAGCTTCTTTTTTATTTTATACCGTGATTCAGTAGGTTTTATTTTTCTTACTTATTTTTTATTTTTTAATTTTACAGGAGCTTTTATTTTGTTAGGTTTTTTCTTTAACACACTGTTCTTATTTCCTTTGGATGTATATACAGTAGTGTGATTGCTGGATCATATGGTAATTCTATTAACTTTTTCCTCTTTATTTTTATTTTATGCATACATAATAGTTTACATATTTGTGGAGTACATGGGCTGTTTTGATAAAAGCATACAGTGTGTAATGATCAAATCAGGGTGATTGGGATATCCATTGCCTCAAACATTGACCATTTCTTTGTGTTAGGATGTTCCAGTTTCACTCTGAGTTATTTTGGAATGTACAATAAATTATTGTTAACTATAGTCACCCCATTATGCTACTAAACACTAAATCATATTCTTCCTTCTAACTTTATTTTTGTACCCATTAACCAACTTTTCTTTATCCTCTCCTCCCCACTACCTTTCTAGCTTCTGGCAGCCATCATTCTGCTTTCTATCACCATGACATCAGTTTTTTTTAGCTCCCATATATGAGTGAGAACATGGTGACATTTGTCTTTCTGTGCCTGGCTTATTTCACTTAACATAATCTGCTCTAGTTCCATTCATGTTGTTGAGAAAATTGATAGCTTTTATCAAAATAGCAACTGCAGAAAGCATTTGTTATATAGTTTTCTTTGGAAATTTATAGAAAACAGTTGTTTAAATTACCATCAGTATACTGAAGTTGTTTTTGCCTTTTACAGATCTTAGTATTTTGTGAGCTTTTCTGAAAGTATACTAGTATTTTTGGGTAAAGCAAAAAAAATTTTTTTTTGAGTTGGAGTCTCACTCTGTCGCCCAGACTGGAGTACAGTGGCATGCTTACAGCCACTGCAGCTTCGACCTAACTGAGCTCAGGCAATCCTTCTGCCTCAGCCTTCCAAGTAGCTGGAACTACAGACACATGCCACCTTGTCTGACTAGTTTTTTGATTTATTGTAGAGATGAGATCTTCCCAAGTTGCCCAGGCTAGTCTCGAACCTGTGGGCTCAGGCAATCCTCTTACCTCGGCCTCGCAAAGTGCTGGGATCATAGACGTGAGCCACCATGCCTGGCCAGCAAATATTAATAACATTTTTTCTGATCAGTAGCCTTCTAATTAAAACATCTGGGTTTTTCTGGATGCACTCAAATATTTTATCAAGCCAAGACTGACATTAGAAATAATAGAACAAAGTAGATACCTAGTTGAATTACTGTGTCTGAAAGTCCTTATAAATATAAACCCAGATGCGCTTTTTAAATGAACCATATCCACTGAAAAACACAGTATTTAAGTTAAGCATTCAGTATTGTGAATTTGTTTCTTCAAGTTTGGATGTATGTACCATTGAAATTGCCTCTGCCTCAATATCGTGGCTTCCTGTGGATTTGTTTGTTTGTTTATGCATTTATTTATTTATTTTGAGTAGGAGTCTCACTCTGTCACTAAGGCAGGAGTGCTAAGCATGCTCATGGCCACTGCAGCCTCTACCTGCTGGGTTTAGGTGATCCTTCTGCCTAAGCCTTCCCAGTAGCTGGAACTACTGCACCTGGCTTCTGTGGATTTAAATATTTTAAAATTTTGAAAGAAAATCCGTTGGCTTACTCTCATTTTTCTTGACAGATGGCCAGAGTGGTTGGAGGTGCCCAGCCTGTCAGAATGTTTCTGCACATGTTCCTAATACCTACACTTGTTTCTGTGGTAAGTTTATTTACAAACACTGTAGTCTCTTTTACTTCATGCATTGTTCCTTGTTCAGGAGAAAGAGTTTACTGGGCATGTTTTAGAAGTTACGAATAAAACTTCAAAACTACAGCAGTCTACAGAGGTATAGAACTACAGGCGTGCACACAGCTGTGAGGCCTACGTGCTCTTGGCAGGCTATTCTGGAGATGGGTCTTCTCATTATGCCAACCAGGCTCATCCTACTTCTGTGCTGGACTCCTTGGTCTTAACTTGAAATCAGAACTAACCAGGTAACAGAGGCAAGTATGAATATGGGCTTCCTGTCACTGCCAACAGAATAGCTTTGATATTCCAGATTTGAGCAGCATGAGTAAAGAATAGTGTTTATTTTAATCCAAGAAAAAAGTCATTGATATTTATGAGGAGAGAGATTTGTTTATAAACCAACATTACAAACTTTATTCTTGTGTCCGCCTTCTTTATGGAATACTTCTTCCTGTTTTTGATTAGCCTAGTTCCCTTGTGTATTAGGAGAAAACTCTGTGATCCAGGTGCTCATTCCTGCTGCTAGCCTATTTTCTGTATGTCTTTTCTTTTTCTTTCCTGCCTGCCTGTCTTTTTTTTTTTTTTAATTTTTTGAGTGGGAGTCTCATTCTGTCACCCACTGCAGTCTTGATCTGCTGGGCTCAGATGATCCTTCCGCCTCAGCCTTATGAGTAGCTGAAACTACAGGTTTGTGCTACCACGCCCAGCCAAATTTTTGATTTATTTTAGAGACGAGGTCTTGCTAAGTTGCCCAGGCTGGTCTCGAACCCCTGGGCTTAGGTAATCCTCTCGCCTCAATCTCCCAAAGTGCTGGGACTACAGACTTGCGCCACTGTGCCCAGCCTCCTGCCTGTCTTTTAATGACTAGTTTCCTCCATCTAGTTGTTGATTGTTCAGGTTTTGTGTCCGAACTATGTCTCCCTCCTTAAAGCATTGTGTTTTTGCTTTTGTCCTCATTGCCTCACTGAAACTGTACCGGAAGTCATCAATGACCCCTTCCCAACCATATCTTATATGTTCTTCTTTTTTTGAGTCAGAGTCTCACTTTGTCACCCAGGCTGGAGTGCAGTGGCACGCTGCTCATGGCCACTGCAGCCTCAACCTCCTGTATTCACATGATCCTTCCATCTCAGCCTTCCAAGTAGCTGGAACTACAGACGTGAGTCACCCCACCCAGCTAATTTTTTTATTTATTGTAGAGATGAGGTCTTGCCATGTTGCCTAAGCTGGTCTCGAACTCATGGGCTCAGACAATCTTCTCACCTCTGCCTCCCAAGTACTGGGATTATAGGCATGAGCCACTGCGCCTGGTCTCTTATATGTTCTTATGACTTATGACCTTTTGGCAGCATGACAGCCCTTGACACCTTTGACCATTCCCTTCTTGAAATGACTAGCTTTTCCTGTTTCTTTCTGCTTGTTCTCCTTATTTTTCTAACCAGTTTGCACATATTTGTCCTTTTCCATTACTTAGCTAGCAGCATTCACCAAGAGTTGATAATTTGCCATCAATTTTTGTCTTCTAGATTCAGTACCTTTGTAAACTCAACTATCCAAAATGTCATTCTCCTTTTTTAAAAATTATCCATTGTATCATTCAAGGTCTGACCCCAAAATACCCTCTTCCAAAGGAAGCTTTCCTTTGTTGGCTGGTTTCTTACTTTGAGCACTCTTTTATTTGGAATCTGCTGGTCTTGTATGTTTTGTTGCCAAAATCTGAGCCTTATTAGGTACTAAATTAGCATTTGATGAAGGAATGAATATTCTTGAATGTACTACTAGAAAGGTAGCATGAAACTGGAAGCAAAAAATCAATGGAAAATTGGGGAAATATGACAATACCAAGTCTTAGTTACCTTATTTTAAAGAAACTTTAAACATAAGGTACCACAATGGATTTAAAAATCTTGTTAAAGCCTTCACTGACAAATTAGCTAAGAGACCCTAAGGAGGTGTAAGAATGTGGAGTGAAGGTCAAGATGATCTAAAAGTGGTAAAATCATGTGAGAATGCAAATAATGTCCTTCTTTACCTGATGACTTGGCGCTGTTCTTTCAGGAGTCCATGTGTTTTATATACTTCTATTGAGAATGCATTAATGTACCAAGCACTAAAGAAACAGAGGGGAATAAGACTATTTATTGACTGTCCAGGGCTTACATACTAACAGTTAAGACACAATTAACTGATGTACTGCTACAAGTTCTGCTAGATGGGAAATCTTTGGGAAGAGTTAAGAATTTTAGGTGGATGATTAAGGGAAGCCTTCATGAAGGAGGTAGAATTGACCTGGGATTGAAAACTAGTAAGATCTTGGTAGGTCAAAGGAATTGTTGAAGAGAATAGTATAAGCATTTCAGAATCAACAAGGCTGAGGATCTACTGGGAGAAGAGGAAGTCATGCAGCTATGGAGCCAGGATCTGTCACTGTGGAGGAGTGGTAGAGGACTGAAAAGGAAGGGCTGACCCGTTGATGCCAGACTTAGATGTTGAGACTTACTTGAAAGCACCTGAGGACATCAATGTGATTCTTTATGGAGATTAGTTTGGTGGCAGTGAGTAGAGTTTGGGGGCCCTAACGGTTTGGACTTACAATAATTCAGATGAAGAGTAATAAAAGTCTATAATGGGTGGAATAGAAAGGAAAAAGTAAAAGATTTCAAAGATAAATAGGAATTAACAGCAGTGGGAAAGGAAGGAACCTAAATGGACTCCAAAGGTTCATGCTTTTGGAAATGGTAATATCAAGGAAAGGCACGAGTCAAAAAAGCAAGGTTTGGTGGCAATAGTGAGTTCAGTTTAGAAATGTTGAGTTAGCCAGGCTCGGTGGCTCAGCCTGCAATCTCACGCCTTTGGGAGGCTGAGGTGAGTGGATTGAGGTGAGTGGTTTGAGACCCGCCTGGACAACTTGGCAAGACTTCATCTCAACAATAAATAAAAAAAAAAATTAGCCGGGCGTGGTAGCGCGTGCCTGTAGTTCCAGCTACTTGGAAGGCTGAGGCGGAAGGATCACCGGAGCCCAGCAGATTGAGGCTATGGTGGCCGGGAGATTTACAGGTATATTGTATCTCCCACACTGCACTCCAGTCTGGGTGACAGAGTGAGACTCCAACTCAAAAAAAAAAAAGAAAGAAATGTTGAGTTGAAGAAGTGAGTGCGATATCCAGTAGGAGATGTCCAATAGGCAGGTAGACATATATGAAGAAAGATCAGGACTTGGGGATGATAGTCACAGTTGAGGGGAGTGGAAGAGACCCTGATGGATAAAAAGGTATGGGTGAGAAAAGGATGTGATGCAGAACCCTGGCAGGGAAGAGGAAAGAAAGCTATTATTTAGTGTCAGGGAAAAGAGGAGGAGCCATTGAGAGACATTAGGGGGAAAGGCCATGTATGGTGGCTCATGCTTGTAATCCCAGCTCTTTGGGAGGCAGAGGCAAGAAGATTGCTTGAGGCCAGGAGTTTGAGCCAACCTGGGCAACGTAGCGAGATCCCATCTCTAAAAATGTTTTAAAAACATAGCCTGGCATAGAGTAGTGTGTGCCTGTAGTCCCAACTACTCAGGAAACTGAGGCGGGAGAATCACTAGGAGTTCAAATCCATCCTGGACAACATAGTGAGACTCTGTCCCTCTTAAAAAAACCTTAGGGAGAAACTAGGGCACTATATTGGAACAAGAACGCACAGAGGGAAGCTTTTGCAGTAGTCTGGAGATGAGGTTTTTCCCAATAGAGAAGCAAAAGCAGTACTCCTGGAGAGGAGATGAGATGAGAGACACTGTATAGGAAAAATTGACAAGTAGAATGTGGAAAGAAAAAGGGGTCAGCAGTGACTCTAGTTTTTGAGTGTGTGTGATTCAGACAGTGATGGTGTCACTGACAGAAATAGAAAACACTGAAAAGGGAGGAGTGATAGAAGAAGATGCAGACTTTAGCTGTGGATCAAGCTAGTTTGAGGTGACTGAAACCCCAAGCAGAGGTGTTCAGACATTTGGGCATGTGGAACTAAAACTGAGGACTCGGGGCAAGACAGAAGATTTGGAAATCAGTCTGTACAGGTATATTGCATCTCCCACACATTTGGGAATCAGTACACACAGGTGTATTGCACCTTTCAACATGAATATATTTTCTTTTTTTTTGAATAAAATTTCTGAAAGAGATAGAGAAAAAAGCAGAGGACATGGACTGAGATAGCTGCCATTTAGTGTGCAAATTGCCTAAATGGAATGAATTCTTCAAGGACAAGCAGGAATCCTATGTCTCAGTTTTACTCTTCCCTATCTCTGCCAAGTCCATGGAAGATGCTCAGTGAAGATTTACAGAGTGGCATTGATTGTAAATTTATAGCCCTTTAATACCTATTCTATAGCTTTAGAACAGGTGAGTTCCTACTATATAGGGGATTTATGTTCTCTCCATTACTTGCTGTTTCCTCTCCCTTCTCCCAAGTGCTCTTCCCTCTCTCTGATCCTTACAGAAGCTAACTGCATATTAGTCCAGAGGCCCATGTACAGAAGACTTAGCTTGTAGGAATTTATCTTAGATTAAATATGTTTGTTAGTCAAAGTGACATTTTCTTAAGTAAAAATGACTATTTGTTTTTTCCAGGTAATGCACATTTTAAGATTTATCATACTCAGTGAATCTTTTGATGAATAGCATTACAGTCATCTTTTTATTTTAGGATGTGATAAAATACATTTTTTGAACTAATGAGAACCACACTAAAATTTCATGCTGTCTAGCTATATTGTACTGTTTGATTAAAGATGAGGATGCTGTTGTAGATTGTATCATTGACTCTCTGATCTAATATGTTTTAGGCAAGGTAAAGAATCCTGAATGGAGCAGAAATGAAATTCCACATAGTTGTGGTGAGGTGTGTAGAAAGAAACAGCCTGGCCAGGACTGCCCTCATTCCTGTAACCTGTAAGTTGGAATGCTAGACCCTTTGGAATTCCTGGTAGACACACTTTGCTGGTGGCTTTAAGTACACATATCTGGTTAGTGTATAACAGGATGGGATGAAGGGTGATATGGGACCATTTACTGAGCACTTACTCTGTGCCAGGCACTCTATACAAGCTAACTTGTTGAGTCCTTACCATAGCCCAGTGATGTATAGATATTTATCGTCTCTGGTTGACAGACGAGGCTTAGAAAGGTGAATCATCTTGCCCAATGTAATAGTGTTATGACATGATAGACCTGGAGTTTCCAAGGCCAGTGTTCCCTTAACTATAGTACACTGCTAGCTTCTAAGAAAAAACAAGTCTCATATTTTATCCCCCAATGATTTCCAATCCCAAGAGAGTTTATAGGACAGCCTTCTGTCTGGGAAAAAACAATTGTGTAAGGTCTTGTTGGACACTATTTTTAGGCTGTGAGTCCTTTCCCTACTAAATAGCTTTAGAATGTATCCAGTTAGGCCGGGCTCGGTGGCTCAGCCTGTAATCCCAGCTCTTTGGGAGGCCGAGGCAAGTGGACTGCCTGAGCCCATAGGATCGAGACCAGCCCGGGCAACTTGGCGAGACCTCATTTCTACAATAAAATAAAAAAATAGCCAGCCGTGGTAGCACACATCTGTAGTTCCAGTTACTTGGAAGGCTGAGGCGGAAAGCTCACCGGAGCCCAGCAGGTCGAGGCTGCGGTGGCCGGGAGCGGCCACTGCACTCCAGTCTGGGCGACAGAGTGAGACTCCAACTCATAAATAAAAATAAAAGTAAAGCAGGAGTCAGAGTATGATCAAGATATGGTTGTGGTGGTGTTGGGGAAATGTAAATGGAAGTGGGCCTGTTTTAGATGGGACTCAACAGCATGGCCTTTGAGCTGCTAGGAAGTCAGGTGCCTCCTTCCCTTCGACTGCTTGCACAGGTCTGTCCTTAGGTCCTGCTTGTACAGGTCTTCATTTACTTAAGCTATTCTTGCTTTTAGTAAAGTCAGTAATGAGAAATTAGCCCTCTGCATGAACTGTTTTTTGGAAGCCTTCTGCAGAAATGAGCCCTTTTTGTGACTACCAGAGAACATTAACAGTAATGCACATGGAGTGGTCAATACCATGTCTGAAGGGAAGGACACCTTGAATCCTGCTCGTTTATGGTTCTGGAACGCTTACATTGAACATGTTCATTTACTCCTGTCGGGACCCTGGAGTTTGTTGAAACCCATTTCCCAACAGCTCTTTTTTTTTTCTTCTTGAGTCAGAATCACACTCTTTCGCCCAGGCTGGAGTACAGTGGCACACTCACAACTACCGCAACCTCCACCTGCTGGGCTCTCAATCCTTCCACCTCAGCCTTCCAAGTAACTGGAACTACAGGTGTGCACCATCATGCCTGGCTATTTTTAAATTTATTGTAGAGATGAGGTCTTGCCATGTTGTTCAGGCTGGTCTCGAACCCCTGGGCTCAGACAGTCCTTTTGCCTCAGCCTCCCAAAGTGCTGGAATTACAAGCATGAACCACCGCGCTCGACTGCTCTTTCCTAATCTCAAAAGAGAGCTTTCAGCCAAGCATGGTGGCTTACACCTGTAATCCCAGCACTTTGGGAGTCAGAGGCAGGAAGATTGCTTGAGCCCAGGAGTTCAAGACTTGCCTGGACAATATAGTAAGACCTTGTCTCCTCTCCTCCATAAAAAATTTAAAAATTTATCCTGGTGTGGTGATGTATGCCGGTAGTCCCAGCTACTCAGGAGGCTGAGGCAGAAGGATCTCCAGAGCCCGGAAGGTTGAGGCTGTGTTGAGCCATGATCATGTCACTTCACTGCAGCCTGGGAGACAGAGTAAGACCCTCAAAAAATAGGAAAGCTCTAAGTTTCTCTCATTCACACTTATCAGGGCCCAGAAACCACAGTTGACCCTTTTCTCTACTTTGAGTTGGTCCCACTGGTTATAAAATTCTCTGGAGTAGGCTGGGTGCGGTGGTTCATGCCTTTGCCATCCCAGCACTTTGGGAGGTGAAGGCAAGAGGATTGCCTGAGCTCACGGGTTCAAGTCCAGCCTGAGCAACATGGCAGGACTTCATCTCTATAATAAATTAAAAAATCAGCCAGGCATGATGGCTCATACATGTGGTTCCAGCTACTTGGAAGACTGAGGCTGAAGGATCACTTGAGCCCAGCAGGTAAAGGCTACAGTGGCCGTGAGTGTGCCACTGCACTCCAACCTGGGCAACAGGGTGAGACTCCAATTAAAAAAAAAAAAAAAAAAAAATTCTCTAGAGCAGTGGTTCTAGAGAACATTTTAAAATACCAGTTCTGAGTCTCCATCTCAAAATTGAACCAAAATTTCTGGGAGTGGTTTCTCAACATCTAAATTGTAGGAACTCTCCAGGTGATTCCAGTAAGTAGCTAGTGTTGGAAAATCACCACTCTAAAAGTTAAAAAACCCTGAGACTGAGTCCAGACTTCCAGAATATTTTAAATAATTTAGAGGCACCCACACCTGACCAGCAGTTTATCAATCTAAAGTTATTTAAATGCAGCTATAAAAATGGTTTCACCTTTTTGAAAAAGTTGAGGTATATCATGTGAAATATGACTGTTGAATAATGATACTCATGTGTAAAGAAAAGTGCTTAAGCTGGGCATGGTGGCTCAGCCTGT
Source organism: Carlito syrichta (assembly GCF_000164805.1). Lineage (NCBI taxonomy): Eukaryota > Metazoa > Chordata > Mammalia > Primates > Tarsiidae > Carlito > Carlito syrichta. The sequence continues at coordinate 609,990 of NW_007260565.1, read as the reverse complement.
AATCCCAGCACTTTGGGTGACTGAGGCGAGAGGATTGTCTGAGCCCAGGGATTCGAGACCAGCCTGGGCTGGGCACCTTGATGAAACCTCGTCTCTACAATTTAAAAAAAACTAGCCAGGTGTGGTGGCTTATGTCTGTAGTTCCAGCTACTTTGAAGACTGAGGCGGAAGGATCACCCAAGCCCAGCAGGTGGAGGCTGTGATGGCTATGAGTGTGCCACTGTACTCCAGCCTGGGCAACAAGAGTGAGACTCAACTCAAAAAAAAAAAAAAAGAAAAGAAAAGTGCTTAAACTTAGGTCTCCTATGAATACTATCTGTCAAAATGAGTCACCTTAGAAGAATAGGCCCTTGTTTCTGGATAGTTTTCAGTTTCTAAACCTTATTTAAGAATTATCAAAGCTGGTTTAGGAGTCACATAAAAGCCAAAAAACTCAGCCAGACCACTTTATAGGTACACTTATATTTCACACCAAATTCTATTACCCACTCGATTAATTAGATGGGTCTGATTGGCTTTTAATTCCCAAAGGGTTGTGATTTGCCATCACGTAGAATTCCCCCCAAAAATAGTTGTCATAGAAGTTTCCAAAGTGTTCAAGTAGTGGTATTTCTATACCAGTGTGTAATTTACCAGAGTGACTGCTTTGATGAAGATAGTATTTATTTGAATATACAAATTCCATTTTGTAATATTTTTCTCTTGTTCTCTGTAACATAGCTCCTATACATAGCATTCTATTCAGAGGTCTAATTCTGACTTCTAGCATATCACTCAGCTCAGCTCATTCTTTCCATGCCCCTTTCCCCTTCATTCTCTCTGTTACTTACCAGCATACCTCTCCTCGTGTCAACCTTCTTTTTGCTGTTTCCATTGTTAGCCCAATGCCTATTACTATACTAGCTGTTAAGAAGTGTCTATACTTCTCATGGACCTAGTAGTTTTGAGCTCTGTTACTTTGCTTAGCTTCTGATCTTTTACAGGACACTGTTGGCTCCTACCATTCACCTGAGTAGCAAGATGTTTTCATTCCCATACATTGCTTTCAAATATGGACCAAGAACATATTTGAAGATGCCTTTTTTTTTTTGTAGTCTCACTCTGTCACCTGGACTAGTAGGAGATCCTCCCCCCTCAGCCTCCTTGTAGCTGGGACTACAGGTGTGTGCCACCACACCTGGTTAATTTTTTTATGTTTTAGTAGAAATAAAGTCTCACTATGTTTTTTAGGCTGTTCTTGAACTCTTGGGCTCAAGCAGTCTTCCACCATATCCTCCTAAAGTGTTGGGAGTGAGGAGGACATGATGCCTGGCCCTGAAATGCCATCTTTGGCTGTCAAATTCAAATAAAACAAATAAAACCCAAATAAAGGCAGTATTTTGACTTTGGCTTTATTTTTCTGGTGAAAATTCTAAGGTAGTAATGCTGTCAGTTTTTTCTGTATAAAAATATAGTTGGAGCCGGGCTCGCTGGCTCAGCCTGTAATCCCGCGCCTTGGGAGGCTGAGGTGAGTGGATTGCCTGAGCCCGCGGGTTTGAGACCCACCTGGGTAGCGAGACCTCATCTCTACAATAAATCAAAAATAAGCTGGGCGTGGTAGCGCACGCCTGTAGTTCCAGTTACTTGGAAGGCTGAGGCGGAAGGATTGCCAGAGCCCAGCAGGTCGAGGCTGCGGTGGCCAGGAGTGGCCACTGCACTCCAGTCTGGGTGACAGAGTGAGACTCCAACTCAAAAAAATAAAAAATAAAAATATAGTTGAGACTGGGCACAGTGGCTCATGCCTGTATTCTTAGCACTTTGAGAGGCCAAGGCAAGAGGATTACTTGAGCCCAGGAGTGCAAGACCAGCCTAGGCAACAGAACAAGTCTTTGTTGTTACAAAAAAAATTTTAAATTAGCCAAGTGTGGTGGCATGTGCCTATGGTCTCACAACTTGAAAGGCTGGGCTGCTAGAAACACCTGAGCCCAGGGGGTCAAGGCAGAAGTGAGCTGTAATTGTGCCACTGCATTCCAGCTTGGACAACAGAGTGAGACCCTGACTCAAAAACTGAATAAATAGAAATAAAAATATAGTTGGTATCTTTGTTTAAGTAGTTTAATCAACTTTAGACAAATACAGAGGTTTTTCATAGTAGGTTTATTCATTGCGATATTCATAGTAATACCCAACTGGGGCAATTGTGTTCAGGTTTGGATACATGGGTATGATTTATTCATTAAAGCCTTTCTTTTTTAGTCTCTGCCATCCTGGACCCTGCCCACCCTGCCCTGCCTTTACGACTAAAGCATGTGAATGTGGACGGACCAGGTAAAGTTAGAATTGCGTTCTAAAGAAAACCTCAGTTTCTACGTGGATGATATACTTACGAATTTATAAAAAGATTAGTAGGTAGACATAATAAGGGAGAGGCATAAATAGTACTTTTCTATAAATAGTTTCCTATGCAACCCCGATCCTGTTTTTCAATCTTAAAAGTGATTAAGAATGAAATTGTGAGATTACCCATTTTGGGTGAAATGCCAAGGTGACAGGGATTTTTTTTAACTTCCATAGTGAGTGATAAAACCAGAAGTTGAACCCAGGCCTATCCAGGAGACAGGGACCATTTTCTTGTGCCTAGCATGGTATCTGGCATCTAGGAGATTTTCGGTGGATGAAAGAATGAGTGACCCCAGAGCCCATGCTCTTTCCATTGTAACACAAGTTCTCCTGTGTCATTAGTACAAGGATCACTGAAGTTGTGGAGTGCCTCTGAGATCCAGAAGATCTTAAAATGATTTCTGAACTATGAGATAAGCCATGCAGATTTTCAGTAATGTGCATTTATGTAGAATTTACTGAACTGGTGAGGGTAGCACTGTGACCTGAGATTCACGTTCAAGGGTTCTGTGTCAGAAAGGTCAGATCCTGGCTCTGCCTCTTACTGGTTGGTGATGCTGGACAAGTTGTTTGGTCTTGCTGAACATCATTTTTCTTATCTTAAAGTAGAAGTAATACAGTCTACTTTAGAGGATTAATGTCAGTCATGGTGCTAGGCAAAATGGTAGCATTAATAGGCCAGTTTAGCTGGGCTTGGTGGCTCAGCCTGTAATCCCGTGCCTTTGGGAGGCTGAGGTGAGTGGATTGCCTGAGCCCGCGGGTTTGAGACCCACCTGGGTAGCGAGACCTCATCTCTACAATAAATCAAAAAATCAGCCGGGCGTGGTAGCGCATGCCTGTAATTCTGGCTACTTGGAAGGCTGAGGCGGAAGGATCGCCAGAGCCCAGCAGGTCGAGGCTGCGGTGACCGGGAGCGGCCACTGCACTCCAGTCTGGGTGACAGAGTGAGACTCCAACTCAAAAAAAAAAAAAAAAAAAAATAGGCCAGTTTAACCATTATGCTGAGTCTTACAAACTGATCATCTGTGTATAACTGACTTTTTAAAACAAAATATTTAGTTGAAATGGGAGTAAGGATAGGATAAAATTATTCTTGCAGGAGAACAGGCTCCAAATGCCAAACCATTACCCTGGAAAGAGACCTGAAGGTAATTGTCTCATACTCTTCTCTAGCTGATAAGTTGGCAAAGTCAGAACAAAGCTAGAATGATTTCCCCACCCTGAATCAAAGTCACATACAGTATGTTCTGAGTATTGTAGCTGCATAAAATGTCAAAGTGCTGTGTCTCAGGAAAATGCAGTTATGCTTTTAGTCCTGGTATGTCAGATCTGGGTTTGTTATAGCTACCCTTCCTCCCTGTCTGTAAGGTACTGTGGAAGCTCCAGGCAAAGCTAAGACTAGAACGCAGATCTTCTAACTCGTTGTCCCAGGGCTCTTTCCCCTTTTGCATGCTGTTTCATTGAACTCACAGATGAAATCACTCAGGAAATACTCAGGAATAGCTTTCATTTCCTCACTGGTCAGAAAATATGGGGAATGAGAAAGGCAATTGGAAGATAAAAAGAACAAAGGAGAAAGAAGACAGTAGAGAATGGGAGAATAATTGAAATAAGAATTGAAGGAGCCGGGCTCCGTGGCTCAGCCTGTAATCCAGCGCCTTTGGGAGGCCGACGTGAGTGGACTGCCTGAGCCTGCGGGTTAGAGACCCACCTGGGTAACTTGGTGAGACCTCATCTCTACAATAAATCAAAAATCAGCTGGGCGTGGTAGCGCATGCCTGTAATTCCGGCTACTCGGAAGGCTGAGGCGGAAGGATCGCCGGAGCCCAGTAGGTCGAGGCTGCGGTGGCCGGGAGCGGCCACTGCACTCCAGTCTGGGCGACAGAGTGAGACTCCAACTCAAAAAAAAAAGAATTGAAGGAGGGAGACATGTAGAAAAATTGAGGGGCCGGGCTCGGTGGCTCAGCCTTTAATCTTATACTTTAGGAGGCCAAGGAGAGTAGATTGCCCGAGCCCGCGGGTTCGAGAGCTGCCTGGGCAACTTGGCAAGATCTCATCTCTACAATAAATCAAAAAATTAGCCGGACATGGTAGTGCACGCCTGTAGTTCCAGCTACTTGGAAGCCTGAGGCGGAAGGATCACCGGAGCCCAGCAGGTCGACAGAGTGGGCAACAGAGTGAGACTCCAACTTTAAAAAAAAAAAAAAGGAAAAGAAAGATTGAGGGAAATTAGGTCAGAAAAAGGTTTAGTAGATTTTGCACAGAGGACTTGGGCTTCAGTGTTAGTTTTTCTGTCCACCAGAATCTTTTATACTGATGCTGTCTTTATATCTACTGTCTTTTCAGGCACACGGTTCGCTGTGGTCAGGCAGTCTCAGTCCACTGTTCTAACCCATGTGAGAATGTTTTGAACTGTGGTCAGCATCATTGTGCTGAGCTGTGCCATGGGGGTCCATGCCAGCCTTGCCGGATCATATTGAACCAGGGTAAGTGGTGGGCACACCAGCCAGCAATGCTTTAGTATACTTTCACTTATAGTTGTCTTGATATATATTGATTGGTCTGGAGCCTATAGTCACAAAGACTGTATGAGCTCTGGTACTTGGATAGAAAGAACTGGAGATATGATGCTTAGATGGTTTTTATTATTTTACTTTTATGATACCAGCATAGATCAGTCCTATATAATTTTGACAGTAGGCTTTAAAATGTTGTTTTAAAGGAACCGCTTGACGAGGATCTAGAAAGAGCAAAATAATCTTGAAAAAGAATGAACTAGAAATACAAACTACCTAATTTCAAGTTATAGATTTGTGAAATTGCAATTATTGGTGTAAAGATAAATTAATAGATCAGTGGAAGGGAATAGAGTCCAGAAATCAATGCACATAAGTACAATCAATTGATTTTTCAAACCAAGGTGTAATTCAACAGGGAAGAGAAAGTCTTTTTACAAATGTTACTAAACAACTGGGTATATATACAGGGGGAGAAAAGGGAGGCTTATACCCAAGAGAAAGACATATACCCAAGAGAAATAAAAATATATGTCCCCACAAAACTTGTAAAGAAATATTCATAGCAGCATTATTCATAATAGTCAAAATGTAGAAACAAGCCAAAAATCTGTCAACTGATAAATGAATAAACAAAATGTGGTATATCCCTACAATGGACTATTATTTAACCATAAAAAGGAATGGAGTTCTGAATGCTATGAAGTGAATAAACCTCAAATTTTATGGTAAGTGAAGAAACAATTCACAAAGGACCATATATTGTATGATTCTGTTTACATGAAATGTCCAGAATAAGCAGATTCATAGATACAAAAAGTAGTTTAGTGGTTACCTAGGGCTTGGGGAAATGTGGGATGGGTAGTGATGGCTTAAGGGTGCAAGATTTCTTTTTGAAGTAATGAAAATGTTCTAAAATGGATTGTGATGGACTCACAACTCTAAACTAAAAGCCATTGAATTGTATACTTTGAGTGAATGAATTGTATGTTGTGTGAATTATATTGTAACACAACTGTTAAAAGCACAACAGAGTACCTTTTCACACCTACTAGGTTGGCTAAAATAAAAAAGATTAATTGCTAAATATTGGTAAGGGTAGAGCAACTACAACGCTCATACATTGCCAGCAGGTGTATAAAATGATAAAACCGGCTGGGCAAAGTGGCTCACACCTGTAATCCCAGCCCTTTGGGAGATGGAGGTGAGAGGATTGCCTAAACCTATGGATTCGAAATCATCCTGGGCAACATGATGAGACCTTGTCTCTGAAATAAATCAGAAAAATCAACTGTGCATAGTGGCATGTGCCTATAGTTCTAGCTACTTGGAAGGCTAAAGTGGAAGGATCACCTGAGCCCAGCAGGTTGAGGCTATGATAGCTGTGCATGTGCCACTACACTCCAGCCTGGGCACAAAGTGAGACTCAAACTAAAAAAAAAAAAAAAAAAATACGACCACTTGTACAGCTATTTGACAGTTTCTTATAAAATTAAACCTATGTGTATCCCATGACCCAGCTTTTCCACTCTTACATATTTACATACCTAAGTCACAAAAAGACTTGTAGAAGAATATGTGTTTATAAAGCCCCAAACTGAAAATAACTCAAATGTCCCTATAGAAGGGATAGATAAATTATGGTATTTTCATACAAAGGAGCACTGTTCAATAAACAGGAATGAACTAGTGATATTTGCAACAAAATAGGTGAATTTCAAAAACATGTTACATGAAAGAAGCTAGATATAGAAGAGAACTTATCCTATGATTATATTTATGTGAAATCTAAGAACAATAAGATTTTTCATAGTAAAAATTAGAAAATGGTTGCCTGGGATGGGAGTTAGGGGAAGGGAGCACCAAGAAATTTTCTGGATTGTTTAAAATGTTTGATATCTTGTTTTGGGTGGTGGTTACACAAATGTATACAATTGTCAAAACATGTCAAACTGAACACCTAATGTGTGTTTACTCTATGTTAATTTTACCTCAATGGAAAAAAGGGAAAGTAACAACATGAATAGAAAAAATCATGTGCCTAATTTACTTTTAAATAGACTATGTTTTCTAATTTAAAAACAATTGTATTTCAAAATTATGAATATAAGTTCATATTTTTGATGTTTTCAGTTTTACTGTTGCTCCCCCTTGTTGCTAGAATCTTGAAATGGGACAGAAGAATCTAATTTAGTTTTCTCTCTCTCTTTTTTTTTTTTTAAATGGAGTTGGAGCCTCACTCCATCATCCAGACTGGAGTGCAGTGGCATGCTCATGGTCACCCCAGCATCAACCTGCTGGGATCTAGTAATCCTTCCACCTCAGCCTTCCAAGTAGCTGGAACCACAGGCACGCGTTACCATGCCCAGCTAATTTTTTGATTTTTTATTGTGGAGATGAGGTCTCACCAAGTTGCCCAGGCTGATCTCGAACCCGTGCGTTCAGGCAGTCCACTCGCCTTGGCTTCCCAAAGTGCTGAAATTGCAGGCTGAGCCTGGCCTCGTTTTCTCTTAATGCTGTTATCCCCTCTTTGCTACCCAGAGTAGATGTTGTCAGTTACCCAGTCTCTTGGCTAAACAGCCTGAGAGCTCACTGTATTTTTAGGTAGCTTCTTTGGTCATGGACTTACTCTAACTCTCCCAGTTTTTTCTTTTATTGAGCCAAAATCTGCTTTCCTAAAATCTTCTCTAATTGGTCTTCCTTTTTCCACATTTAATATTCCTTCTGGGAATTTCAAAGTCAGCTGTCATACATTCTCCCCCTAGTGTTCTCTTTCCAGGCCTAACTGCTATGTTTTCTTCTCTGTGAAACATGCTCACCAGACCATACATTCTCTTAAAAGTGGCCAAATTAATCACAGCAATGCCAGTTTTCTTGTGGGATCCGTCAGAATACGTATGACTCAAAGCTGTGTTGTATTCTTTGAGTACTTTCTTGAGATTTTTGACTGAGACAAATGACTGGTTAAATGTGTCCTGAGCCAGGAGCAGTGATCACGCTTGTAATCCAAGCACTTTGAGAAGCTGAGGAGAGAGGATTGCTTGAGCCAAGGAGTTGGAGATCAGCCTGGGCAACATAGTGAGACCTCGTCTCTAACAAGAAGAAAATAAGTTTAATAAGCTTATTTTCTAGACTAAAACTTATACAGCTTATTCTCTATGGAGTAGAACTTCAAGGCTTCAATCCCCTGTTCTTAATCCTGGCTCTTCCTATGGTAACTTCCTTTAGTTTTATCCCAGGCTAAAATGGGATAATCTGTTCAAGCTCCTGTTTTTTTAGTATTTATTTTAGAAACAGAGTCTCACTCTGTCAGCCAGGCTGCAATGCAGTGCTGTGATCATAGCTCACTCCAGCCTCGAACTTCTTGGACTCAAGCAGTTCTCCTTCCTCAGCCTCCCAAGCAGCTGGGATTACAGGCACACACCACCATGCCCAGCTGTTTTTTTATTTTTTGTAGATATGGGGTCTTGCTATGTTGCTTAGGTTGATCTTGAATTCCTGGACTCAAATGATTATCCTGCCTCAGTGCTGGGATTACAGGCATGTACCCCCACACCCAACAGACTCCTTTTTTTTTTGATAGTCTGCTCAAGAGAATGAAGAGTTGTTTATGCCCAGCTTGATTGTCTGTTATGTCATATGGGTCTGTATTTAACAGAAGTGTGGAAAACTTCTGTTCAGGTACTTTTCAGGCATATAGCACAAACCTGTACCACACAGTGGTTCTCAGAATCTGTTAAGAGAAGCATTTAGAGAAGATTGCTTGCAGTGTCTGTAGTCCATGCACTTATCTACCTAGCCCCCTTCCTTCTGTTTTTACAACTGCCTCTAATCAGCAGGGATCCTGGGTCACAATGTATTGGTGCTCTCTAAATTTATATTTTGCCGGGCATGGTGGCTCACGCCTATAATTCCAGCCAAGGTGAGAAGATTGTCTGCACCCAGGAGTTCGAGACCAGCCTGGGAAACATGGTGAGACCTTGTCTGTACAATAAATTTTTAAAATTAACCAGACATGTGGTGCATGCCTGGAGTGCCAGCTGCTTGGAAGGCTGAGGCGGAAGGAGGTAGGTCAAGGCTACAGTAGTTGTGATTGTGCCACTGCACTCCAGCCTGGGCGATATATTGAGACTCCGACTCAAAAATAAAATAAAATATTTTATTTCATTAAATTTCACTTTGATGTGATGCTATTGAACTATGTTGGTATGTACAATGATAAACAGCCATATGAAATGCTTTTTTGACTGGCACAGTGGCTCAAACCTATAATCCCAGAACTTTGGGAGGTCTAGGCGAGAGGATTGCCTGAGCCCGCGGGTTCGAGACCAGCCTGGGCAACATGATGAGACCTTGTCTCTACAATTTTTTTTTAAAAATGCTTTTTTTGGTATGCTCTATAAGGATTTTATACAAGGAACTGTGCTGCATATTACTTGGTATTCTTCTTAGGTGTCCTCTTGTGAGAAATTCTTGTCTGGTCTTAGTTCTTAGAATAGTTGTTTTTCCTCAAAGACTATTGATCTCATTTTATCTTAGGAATTCTGTATACCTGGCCTAATGTTTGTCTTTATAGTGTATACTTTTTAGCTACAATTCATTCCATATCTCTACTATTGTTTTTCTTTTCACATCTTTTTTTTCCTCTCCCTTGTGCCTGTGAGAACCTTTTCACATTTTTAAATTTACGTTCTTGTGTTACATTTCACATATCCTTTCAAGTTGCCTCAAATCCATTTTGAGATAGGGCAGGAATTAAGTAATACTGGTACTTTGGTCTGACCAGTATAAATGGGGTGGCATGGGAGATCTTGGCTATTTGGGGCTCTGGATTCATTTTAGACTTTTACTCAGCTAAATCACCCAAGTCTTATTTTTACAATGTGTAGGGATTTCAGTCTCTTCCTGCTTGTCTGTATAGTTGATTTTTCTTTCTTTTTTTTTTCTTTGAGTACGGAGTCTCACTCTGTCACCCAGGCTAGAGTGCATTGGCACGCTTACGGCCACTATGGCCTCAACCTGCTTGGGCTCAGGTGATCTTTCCGCCTCAGCTTTCCAAGTAGCTGGAACCACAGGCATGTGTCACCACACCCGGCTAATTTTTTTTTTTTTTAAATAGAGACAAGGTCTTGCCATGTTGCTCAGGCTGGTCTTGAACCCCTGAGTTAAGGCAGTCCTCTCGCCTCCACCTCCCAAAGTGTTGGGATTACAGGCTTGAGCCACTGCACCCAGCAATATAGTTGATTTTTCAAATCCAGTTTTGAAGACTCTTTGTCCACATTAATTATCTAACAAAGCATTTTGCCCACATGTATAGTTTATCTTAAATTATAATTCTTCTAGGATCCCTTTCAGTCTTTTTCAGAGATTTAATAATCATTCCTTTTGAGTCTTTATTCATGTGTTGATAAAATACTGAACAGGTTAAGGCTGATAACCAGGTCCTTTCTCCAGACTGTCTTTGGTTCCTTAATACTATTCAACCAGCTGTGACTCTACTTAATTCTTCAGTCACCAGCTAATATTTCTGTCTCTCGGTGTACCTCAGCACAGCAGAACTTTTTAGTGTTATACTCAGATTATTTCCTGATTGATCAGAGGTTTCATTTTGTTTTGATTATCTCAGTTCTGACCCTTGACTGTGCACAGCTTCCTTTTTATTGTATCTGTAAAAAGCCTCTGTTCTGTTTGGGCAGAAACTTAGCAAAGAAAAGCCTGTTCACAGATGCTCCTGGTTGCTAGGGTTTTTTGGTTTTGTTTTGTTACCAGTTCATTGATTCCATAAGTATAGTTGCATTTCCTGCATCCAAATTCATTCAGTAAGTCTGTGTGAGGACCTTTTCAAGCATTTATTTAATGAATGGGTGATTGAGTTTTATAATAGGATGAAATTGCACATGTACTTACTGGAAGAAGGTGATGTGTGTTTTGAAAATCAAGAATCTTGATTATATCTTCAGTGGTTTGAAGCTTTCCTCTTTGCATGTCTCAGTAAAAAATTTGGGTTTTGTTATGCTATTTTATGAGTATTACTTCAAATGTTTTATTAGGTGCCGGGCTTGGTGGCTCAGCCTGTAATCCCATGCCTTTGGGAGGCTGAGGTGAGTGGATTGCTTGAGCCCACAGGTTCGAGACCCGCCTGGGCAGCGAGACCTCATCTCTACAATAAATCAAAAAATCAGCCGGGCATGGTAGCGCATGCCTGTAATTCTGGCTACTTGGAAGGCTGAGGCAGAAGGATCGCCAGAGCCCAGCAGGTCGAGGCTGCGGTGGCCGGAAGCGGCCACTGCACTCCAGTCTGGGCGACCAAGTAAGACTCCAACTCAACAAACAAACAAAAAAAAAAGCCAGGCTCGGTGGCTCAGCCTGTAATCCCGCGCCTTGGGGAGGCTGAGGTGAGTGGATTGCCTGAGCCCGCGGGTTCAAGACCCACCTGGGCAACTTGGCGAGACCTCATCTCTACATAAATCAAAAATTAGCCGGTCGTGGTAGCACACGCCTGTAGTTCCAGCTACCTGGAAGGTTGAGGTGGAAGGATCGCCGGAGAGCCCAGCAGGTCGAGGCTGCGGTGGCCAGGAGCGGCCACTGCACTCCAGTCTGGGCGACAGTGAGACTTCAATTCAAAAAAAAAACAAAACAGATGTTTTATTAGAAGCCTTCTAATTTTTGTTACATATGCGGTTTTTAAAGATTTGATATGTTTTCATAATGTTGCATTTATTCATATATTGATTTTCTATGTAAATAGATACTTAAATTGTTCTGAAGAAGAAGGAAAACATCAATATATCTGCAGAATTTCAACTTGGTTTTTTAGCTCTTGTCACCATTTATTATGTAAGGCAAAAGTATACTTGGATAGATTAATTTTAATGACAAATTTTCATTATAAACTAAAAATGTAAAGTGACACTTTTTCAGAAAAATCATGTAAGTTAATGAAAATTAATCCTTATTAGGACCCTGTTATATATTAGTGCATAACACATATTTATTGCTGATCTCAACAAATAAAGGAATTCATTATTACTTGAATTCATGGGAAAGTCAGTAGTAGACTGAGTTTTCTTTCTTTTTTTATTTTTATTTTTTGAGTTGGAATCTCACTCTGTCGCCCAGACTGGAGTGCAGTGGCTGCTCCCAGCCACCACAGCCTTGACCTGCTGGGCTCCGGCGATCCTTCTGCCTCAGCTTTCCAAGTAGCTGGAACTACAGCGCTGCCACACCCAGCTAATTTTCGATTTATTGTAGAGATAAGGTCTCGCCAAGTTGCCCAGGTGGGTCTCGAACCCACAGGCTCGGGCAATTCACTCACCTCAGCCTCCCAAAGCACGGGATTACAGGCTGAGTCACCGAGCCTGGCTAGACTGGATTTTCTGTTTAGCAAATAAAAGTCTGAAGTTATTTGAAACTTTTTATGGTGTGAATGCTGAAACATGATTACTTCAGATTCAGCAGTAGTAGTATACAGATTATTAAAGATTTATATTATGCCAATTTTTAAATATCTTTTTTAGTAGCAAGGACCTTTTTTGTAAGTCCTGTTATACAAAGTATGAAATCTATGCTGCTTGGATTGAAGTGAGGATGGGGGACCCAGGTGTCAAACCTTTCACCACTCCTACCAACTTAGCTCGTCCATCCCCTGTAACATCTCTACAGGGCATCAGGGAGCCTTACTGTGGTATTCAACCGTGGTCCAGATAGTGTCCTCTTAATTTAGGCATTGCTTCACTCTAATGCTGTCCTTGGTATGTACTGCCGAGGCACTATGAGACATTGATAGAATTTAGCAGTGCCTTTTTAATTTCTGTCTGTGATAAAGCTCTTGGCTGGGTCTTAGAGCTGCTATACAAACCGTATTCATTTTTGCATCATTTCTGTTATTCTAATTAATTGCATTTTGTGTTTTCTTATAGATGGAAATATTTTAAGAACCATGGAGGTGACTAATCTTTTGTTTTTGAAATTGTGTCTTTAAGTATGCTACTGTGGCAGCACCTCCCGAGATGTGTTATGTGGAACAGACACAGGAAAGTCTGATGGATTTGGGGACTTTGGCTGTTTAAAGATGTGTGGCAAGTAAGGTTTTATGTCTTTCTCAGTTAGAATGAGGCTGCACTTTATGCAACAATTGTGTAATAGTCTGCTTTTCTCAACAGGGATTTGAAATGTGGGAACCATACATGTTCTCAAGTGTGCCACCCTCAGCCCTGCCAGCCATGCCCTCGGCTCCCTCAGCTGGTGCGCTGTTGCCCTTGTGGCCAAACTCCTCTCAGCCAACTGCTAGAACTTGGTAGTAGTGGTCGGAAAACATGCATGGATCCTGTCCCTTCATGTGGAAAAGTGTGCGGCAAGCCTCTGCCTTGTGGTTCCTTAGGTAAACCAGTCAACATAAAGTTGGCCTTAAAATGTTAATATAAATGTTTGGCAGTAATGACTGCTTAGGCAAAGTGACATTAAATGCCACTTACAATAACAGGTTCTTCTAAATATCATGATCTAAATTGTGTGGGTTCTTTTTCTTTCCTCCTTAAAATATACTTGTGAAAACGTACATTTGCATAGGTGATCGCTCCAATTCAGGTATTTTATTAACAACTGTGGTGAGATACAATTCCATTAGGGGTTATGATTTCTCTTAGGATTCTACACTAGTACAAGCACTGTATATACTTTTATTAATCCAATTTTCAGCAAGTGTTTAAAAGCATTTTCATGTAGTAGGAATATGCTAAAGTAACTATGGGTGAGCTATTTAAGAACTAAAATTTTAAGTATGATAAAACTTCAGCCATTTAGACCATTCAAAGAATGTCCCTCTCTATCACTAAGTTTCCCATCTAACTGAGGATAACACCTCTTGAACATCACTTTAGATGGACATTTTCTAAAATTTACATTCTCTTCTGTTAACAGAGGTTACTGAAGATGATTTCTTTCTTCTTATTGACTCAGAGCCATCATTTTCATGAACTTCAATTACTGTATTACACTGAATATAGTGATGCTCTCGGGGCCTGCTGAGGTCTCTTAGGCTGTTTGGCCCATACTTTTATGCAGTTTGAATTGTTTTAACTGCTTTGAAAAGCTTTTTGTTGTTTATTTTCTTCTCAGTGCTTTTAGTATGCCTGCCCGCCTACCTTTAGTGACTCTCTTTTCTTCTGATTTGTGGCTTCTGATTACTTGGATATCAAAAACAAGAGCTCATTGGGATTAGATATAAAGTAATAGTCTGAGTTTCTAACTGAGCCTCTCTGACTCAGACTTTAGGGAATATTTGTGTGCAGTTTTGCAGTGTCTTAGCAGCTTCTCCCCTGAGTATTTATTTTATTTTTATTTTTTTATTTTTTTGAGTTGAAGTCTCACTCTGTTGCCCAGACTGGAGTGCAGTGGCCGCTCCCGGCCACCGCAGCCTCGCCTGCTAGGTGCCGGCGATTCTTCCGCCTCAGCCTTCCGAGGAGCTGGAACTACAGGCGTGCGCTACCACGCTGGGCTAATTTTTGATTTATTGTAGAGATGAGGTCTTGCCAAGTTGCCCAGGTGGGTCTCAAACCCACGGGCTCAGGCAATCCACTCACCTCAGCCTCCCAAAGGTGCGGGATTACAGGCTGAGCCACCGAGCCCGGCTTGAGTGAGTATTTAAAGGTCATGTATTTAGAAGAGTGAAATTAGGCAACTGAGACTGAATAGGAAAGGTGTTCCTATAAATAGCTGTGTATCTGTTTAAGTAAAACTAGACTCTTTGGGTTTGGTTTTCATTTTATCAAAAAGATATTTCACATTTCTTTCAAGTACCAGCAGGAATCAATAAGAGTACCCTACTTAATCCTTTTTCTCAATCTGACTTTAAAATTATATAGAGAGGAGAAATACTCTCTTCTCATATTTTAAAACTTGGTCCAGTTGCATTAGGAAACCCAGTTGTTCATTGGTTCTCTGCCTACCATGGAAATGTATCTGTGGTATGGAGTCAAATGACTTCCACATCAAGAAGGATATAAAGTTTTTCCCCTTTCAGAGAGCATATGGGTCAGTTTTGTAATAATTTTGTATATAATGACCAGGAATAGTACTCTCAGACTTGGGTTGTTTGTTGACAAAGAGAGAAAAAGAAAATGTGAAGTGGGTAATGCAAGAGGTCTTGAGTAAGAGGGGAAGGATAGTAACTGTCAGTAACAGACCGTGGGATGGGACAAGTTCAGGTTATGGGATTAGAGGGCAACCACTGTATCTCAGCAGATTTTTTTTTAATTTATTTTTTTAAGTTGGGGTTTCACTCTATCGCCCAGGCCGGAGTGCAGTGGCATGCTCATGCCCACCGCAACCTCGACCTGCTGGGTTCAGGTGATCCTTCCGCCTTAGCCTTCTAAGTAGCTGGAACTATAGGCACAAGCCACCATACCTGGCTAATTTTTTTGATTTATTGTAGAGATGTGGTCTCACCAGACTAGTCTCAAACCCATGGGCTCATGCAATCCTCTTACCTCAGTCTCCCAAATCCTCGGCCTGGATTATGTGCATGAGCCACCGCGCCCGGCCTCTCAGCAGATTTTTAATCATGGAGAACTTTCTTTTTTTTCTTTTTTTCTTTTTTTTGAGTTGGAGTCTCTGTCGCCCAGACTGGAGTACAGTGGCCGCTCTCAGTCACTGCAGCCTCGACCTGCTGGGCTCTGGCTATCCTTCCGCCTCAGCCTTCCAAGTAACTGGAACTACAGGCGTGCGCTACCATGCCTGGCTAATTTTTGATTTATTGTAGAGATGAGGTCTCGCCAAGTTGCCCAGTCGGGTCTTGAACCCGCGGACACAGGCAATCCACTCACCTCAGCCTCCCAAAGGCACAAGATTACAGGCTGAGCCACTGAGCCCGGCTCATGGAGAACTTTCAGTGAATTACAGAATTGGACCAAAAAGCACAAAGACAAGCCCATAACTAGTGGTAACAGTGGCTCTCAAGTTTGCTCAGACTTATCTATAGGAAGCTTGTTTAGGTTTTTCAGGATCTCATCCAGTAGGAAATTTCCATTCCAGAGATCGCTTCAGTACAAGAGACTGTATAGATTTCTACTTCCAGGATGGTAGCTTGAGGAGCTCCCTGTGGATCTACTCTCCAGCAGAACAAACAATACTGGGGAAATAAACTAACCTTTTATAACATATAACAAACCAACCTTTTAAAGTCCCTGGAGGCCAGACACAGTGACTCATACCTGTAATCCCAGCACTTTGGGAAGCAGGGGTGAGAGGATTGCCTGCGCCCAGGGGTTTGAAACCAGCCTAGGCAACTTGGTGAAACCTTGTCTCTACAATCAATCAAAAAATTAGCTGGGCATGGTGGCCTACACCTATGGTTCCAGCTACTTGGAAGGCTGAGGCAGAAGGATCGCCTGAGCCCAGCAGGTTGAAGCTGCAGTGGTCGTGAATGTGCCACTGCACTTCAGCCTGGGCAATACAGTGAGACTCCAACTCAAAATAAATAAAGTCTCTAGAAATTGTCCTCAGGGCATACATCAAATGAAGAGATTTTTATTCAAGAAAATCTGCTAAAACTTGAGTAAGCAACAGCAAGAAAGAGTCTGCGGCAATGAGCCACAACCTACTTTCTTATTTCTTCCCTCAGC
The DNA here is from genome assembly GCF_000164805.1 of Carlito syrichta. Lineage (NCBI taxonomy): Eukaryota > Metazoa > Chordata > Mammalia > Primates > Tarsiidae > Carlito > Carlito syrichta. The sequence goes on along the minus strand of NW_007260565.1, from coordinate 593,474 downwards.
TTAGCTGAGAAGATGGGGCTTCTTCTCTCCTCGGCTCCCAGTCATGTATTACTGTATCTCACTGGGAGAGGAACACTACCAACATTTCTCTTTCTTTCGAACTCCAAGGTGAAGAGACTGAATTTCTGGGGAGGGCAGATGAGTGATTGGAAACACCCTTTCTCCACCCAGCTCCCACCCATAGAATGGAATCTCTATCCCTTTTGCAGCAGAATACTGGGACCTCAGTCATTCTCACCTCAGCTCAATCATCAGGCAGACGTTCCACTGAGAGAAACAAACTAAGAAGACAAGAGCCTGCTGCCCACCCCAACACCCAGTACCTCAGAGGTTTTCCCCAGGAGGAGAGGCAATTTGTAAGAAAAGAAAGCGCCAAATTACTCCCTGAAGGAATTGTCTTTATTTGAAACAGAACATAGGAAATTTCAGGCCTAAGGACAATTTAAAAAATAATAGTTCATCTCAATAAAGAGCAGTAAGCTAATGTATAGGCCAACTAGCACACCAGAGAAAATCAAGGAAAGATAGCCAAGAGGAGCCCTCTTGGGATCAGAACAAACCTCAAAGATCTACTGCAAAGACTATTCCTATCCAAATTTAATTGGATCAAATTGCTGAGTAACTTATGCCCCAGAGCATTGTCAAAAATAGAATGGGGAACTAATGACTGAGTATAATCCAAATGAGATGCACAGTTGAATGGAAAGATCAGGAAAAGAGACAGTCAGTAGAGCCCTGCTAAACCACTGTCATCCCACGATGCGTGTGCACCTCCGAAGCTGCTCCATCAACAACTTCATACTGTAGGGAAAGTAGGATTCACTAAAATAGTTAAACCGAGTCACAAAACAAATAAACAAGTAAACCACAACTAATAATGTTGTGGGATGTGGAGAGTTGCTATCCAGAGTTGCTATAACAGCTAAAATGTCTAGTTTCCAAGGAAAAAAAAAATGAGATGAAGAGAAATGGAGGAAAAGCAGGTAATAGAAATGGACTGTAAGAGTGACCAGAAGCCGGGCTCGGTGGCTCAGCCTATAATCTCACGCCTTTGGGAGGCTGAGGTGAGTGGATTGCCAGGTTCGAGACCCACCTGGGCAACTTGGCAAGACCTCATCTCTACAATAAATCAAAATGAGCCGGGTGTGGTAGCGCGCGCCTGTAGTTCCAGCTACTAGGAAGGCTGAGGCAGAAGGATCGCCGGCGCCCAGCAGGTCGAGGCTGCGGTGGCCGGAAGCGGCCACTGCACTCCAGTCTGGGTGACAGAGTGAGACTCCAACTCAAAAAAAAAAAAAAAGAGTGACCAGATAGGCTGGGCGCGGTGGCTCACACCTATAATCCCAGCACTTTGGGAGGCTGAGGTGAGAGGATTGCTTGAGCCCACGAGCCGCGAGTTCAAGACCAGCCTGGGCAACTGGCGAGACCTCACCTCTATAATTAAAAAAAAGCCAGCCAGGCTCGGTGGCTCAGCCTGTAATCCCACGCCTTTGGGAGGCTGAGGTGAGTGGATTGCCTGACACTGCGGGTTCGAGACCCGCCTGGGCAGCGAGACCTCATCTCTACAATAAATCAAAAAATCAGCCGGGCGTGGTAGCGCATGCCTGTAATTCCGGCTACTTGGAAGGCTGAGGCGGAAGGATCGCCGGAGCCCAGCAGGTCGAGGCTGCGGTGGCCGGGAGCGGCCACTGCACTCCAGTCTGGGCGACAGAGTGAGATTCCGACTCAAAAAAAAAAAAAAAAAAGCCAGGCATGGTGGCACATGCCTGTAGTTCCAGCTACTTGGAAGACTGAGGAGAAAAGATCGCCTGAGCTCAGCAGTTGAGGCTGTGGTGACTGGGAGGGTGCCTCTACCCTCCAGCCTGGGTGACAGAGTAAGACTCCAACTCAAAAAAGAAAAAAAATAGTGACCAGATGTTAGATTTAATAAAGTCTTTAGGATACCCATTATAAATATGTTCAAAGAACTGAAGGAAGCCATGCTTAAAGAGGCAAAGAAAGATATGAAAACAGTGTTTTATCAAACTATCAATAAAGAAATAGAAAGTATTGAAAAAGAACCCAATGAAAAGTTGAGTTGAAAAGTAAAATAACTCAAATGAAAAATTCATTGAAGGGACTCAACAGTAGATTTGAACTGGTAGAAGAAATGATCAGTGAATTTGAAAATAGATTGATAGAGATTATATAATCCAAAGGACAGAGAAAATAGAAAAAAATTGGAAACTCGAGAAATGTGGGATACCTTAAATGCATCAACACACTTGTAATGTTATATGAGAAGGAGAGAAGAAAGGAGCAGAAAAATATTTGAAGAAATTGGATGAAAACTTTAAAATTTATTGAAAAGTATTAGTTTATAATTCCAAGAAACTTAGTGAACTCCAGGGAGGATAAATGCAAAGAACTTTACACCTAGATGCATAATAAAATGTTGAAAGCCAAAGACAAGAAGAAAATCTTGAAAGCAGCATGAGAAAAATGACTCATCACATAAAAGGCAACCTCTGTAAGATTAACAATATGCTATACAAGCAAAAGGCAGTAGGATGGCATATTCAAAGGGCTGAAAGAAAACTGCCAATCAGGAATCTTATATTCAGCAAAACCTCCTTTCAAAAATGAGCATAAACAAAAACTGAGAAAATTCATTACTAACAGACAGACTTGTCTTACAGTAAGTACTTACAGTTCTTCCAAGTAAAACCAGATTAAAGTTTAAATTCACATGGAAAAACAACACTAGTAAAGGTGATTTTGTGATTATAAAAGACAGAGTAAATGCATATTTCTTTTTTAACTGATTTTTTAAATATGTATGTGTATAATTGTATTGTTAGATCTATAATGTAGAAATATGTTTGACAATAATAGCTCAAAGGAGGTGGATAGGATCAAAGTTGTATATAATATGGAAATGATACCATATGGTAACTCAGACCCACAGGAACAACTTAAGAAAGCCAGAAAGGGTAAAGTTTTAAAAATTAACAAACTATAAATATATACTTGCTCTCTTTATTTTCTCGGTGTCTTTAATAGATATAACATTTTATATAAAGTTATAATTATAGCAATGTAGTATTGGGCTTGTAACATGAATATAATGTGTACAATAATAATAACACAAAAGGGGAGAAGAGAAATAGAGAGGAGTAAAGCTTCAGTATCTCACTGGAGTTAGTATAAATCTGAAGTAGATTCTGATAAAGTGCATGTGATAAACCTTAGAGCAACCATTAAGAAAATAACTCAAAAAAATGTAAAAAATTTTATTAAGGAATCACACTATAGAAAATCATGCTTTGATGCAAAAGAAAGCAGTAAAGGAAGATTAGAGTAACAAAAGAGACTTGAGACATGTAAAAAATGAAAAGTAAAATGGCAGACATAAATTCAGCTTTATCAATAATATCAAATGTGAATGGATTAAACAAAGAAAAGCCAAGATTTTTCAGGCTCGATTAAAAACAAAACAACCAGATCCGTCTGTATGCTGTCTTCAGGAGACAGGCTTTGAAGTCAAAGATACATTGAAGATGAAAGTTAAAATATGGAAAAAATGCATTATGTGAACAGTAACCATAAGAAAGAGACTCTTGGTGATCCCTGAAGCATCCTGGAAACAGGACTTGTTCTAAACCTAGTCTAACTGAATGCAGGAGTCACTAGACTTTCCCAGAGCTTGAGTAAGACTGTGAATCATGGCTTCTGGTTATGTATGATCCTCAGATGACTTTCAAAGAGTCAAGAGCATTTCAGCAAAGTCTTTCATGGCTACAATTTTAAGGAGATCCAAGTCTAACCAAAAGACTTGAGGCATAAAGAAAGAGTCAGAAGATGTTCTTTGACTTAGGCAAAGCATCATGCATTCTAAAGCCTATTCCGGTGGCTAATAAGCCCTGTCCTTGTCTGGATGAAGGGAAAATAGGGGAAGAAGCATTGACTACATCCTTACTTCAACTCTGATTCTGGAGTTGCAGGGATTAGAGGTGGAAGACCAGTGTGGCTGGTAGATTTGGGAGTATGAAAATGAGTAGTTGCAATTTTCATCCCCAGCTCTTTTCATTTTTATTAAAGATTTCATTCATACCTGTGAAAAGTTCTGCCATGAAGGAGACTGTGGACCATGTTCTCGTACATCAGTTATTTCCTGCAGATGCTCTTTCAAGACAAAGGTAAATCCTAAAAATGCTAGAGTTGTTGCCATTAGTGCCTTTTATAATGGTAATTATGGGAGGGAAGAATCAAAATAACCTCAGTTTTATTTCTCTTATACTTTATGATTCATTAAATCCAGCCAACGTATGCTGACACTATGGGCCAGTTGTAGGTTAGGTATGGGGGCAATTGTGGCACTCAAAACTCAGAGGTCAATAGTGGGAACAAAGCACATATACAAATAATTCTACTAAATACAAGTGTGATAGTGCTAGATGCCTGAAAAGAGGAACAATAGCATTGTTGCAAAGAGTCAGCCAACTAAGAAATTAGAGGAAGCACAGTCCACAAGACTGTCCTCACTTCTGCTACCAGCTTCTGATACCAACTGCAAGTTCAGTGATCCCTAAAAACCACCCTCAAGACTTGATAATTTGGTAAAAGGACTCACCAAATTCACTATGATTACACTCATGGTTACAGTTTTATTACAAGGAAAAGGATACAGAATAAATCAGCCAGGGGAAGAAGTATATAGGGCAGAGTCTGAAACAAAGTACCAAATGTGGAGCTCATTTATTCTCTCCCCATGGAGTGAGGACGCTGTTACTTTCTCACCATCAATGTGTGACAATATGCATGCTAACTATGGAAGCTCACCCAAGCCTGGGTGTTCAGAGCTTTTATTGGGATTCCATCATGTAGCCATGGCTGACTGCCTCTGTGGTTGATCTCAATCTTCAGTCTCTCCTGAGGTTTACTGATACTATGTGACCTAAGCTCGTACCATAAGACTATCCAATGTGGCCAGCCTGCTCCTAAATTATATTATTATACTGTTTTATTAGAAGCCAAGTGCAAAGACCAGACCTCTCTTTGCATAAAAATTTTCTCTGTACAGCTGTTATGTCAATTTCTACTTTCTGCCCTGGATAGTTTTGATCAGATTTTGTGTCATTAAGGGGGCATTTTACCATTTTGGAATTAGGCTGCAAGTGTCCCTTCCTATGTCTGTGATGGAAGTCTTTGAGTGATCCAGCTTTTGGTACATACTGAGTGATGATTTTTTCTGCTCTTTGACCTACTTCTGATCATGTCAGTGCATATTAGCACTTGTCACAGCAGAGCGTAGGCCAAGGTGGAGACAGAATTCTGAAGTTAGTTCTATTAAACACAACCCAAGGTTTGAGCAGCAACAACTTGCATATGATTCTGAGGGTGTAATTCTTAAATTAGAAGCTAGTTTAATAGGTAAACTTCAGAATAAAAGGGGAAAAAAAGTAAAAGTAGTGCAGTTTACATGTGTCAAGTTATGTAAGCATGTGTGAATTTTTTTTCGGAAAGAAATTGCAGTATACATGGGGCAGCAGAAGTATTTTGAATGTCAGATACGGTACCTCTTCTTACTTCATAAATAACAGATTAAAGACTGAGATACTGATTAAGCAGTCATAAATTTAGTGATGCCTAGAGATGCTCTTTGTAAACTTTGTGACTAAGAATTGCAAGCAAGGTTGGGATATGTAAGCTAGAAATGCCTGCTATGAGTTTGTTTCTTTCTCCCCAACAATCCCTTTCTCTGTCTCTGTTTTCTTCTCATTCACTCTTTGTCCTCACTCCCTCTAATAGTGGACTCCATAGCAGTGAGTGTATTCTTTAAAAACTATGTATAAGTTGAATTTTTGCAAATAAAAGTGTTTTCTATAGTTGCTGAAAGAGCTCATTGTCAGCCATTTAAAAAACCATTTTGACAAAGTTATAAAAAAATCTACAAATAGCTGAGAATCAACAGATTTTTCATGAATATGGATTTTTCATGAAATTTTTTTGTAATGGAATGGGCTTTTCCACAGAAATGAGTTTTCTAGATAAGTGGAACTTATTTCTTAAGGCTTCAAAAGTTGTTTTCTTTTCATCACTTAGGTGGAAATCTTTGAGAAATATATACTGTAGCCTACAGTCTAAATATTATGTTTAAGGTTCTTTGGTAATTCATGTGCAGGGATTTATGGGAGTTCTGTCTTTCCCTACACTTGTAGATGACTACTCCCACATATAATTTCTTCTGTACAATCCATTGTTTGCATTGACAGGAACATTCACCAAACAGTTTCATGAGTCACTTTTGCTTTATATTTTTAGAGAATATATGGAGAACTTTCACATATCATCAATCCCAGGCGACTCATTTTTTATCTTTTTTTTCTAGCCAAGACTTTTCTATTTCTTACACTTCTTCACACCTGTTATCAAATCTAGTAGCTACCTTTTTTTTTCAGTGTCATTTTTACTAAGAAGGAATGTTGCGTCATTTTTCTAGTTTTGAGTACATGGCAATCTGAAAGTCAGCAGTCTCCAAACTTTTTGGCATCAGAGACCATTTTTGTGGAAGGCAAAATTTTCCATGGAAGTTGGTTTCGGGAGATTCAAGCACTTAACATTTATTGTATACTTTATTCCTATTATTATTCCATTGTAATATAAAATGAAATAGTTATACAACTCATCATTTTAAAAAAAGGCACAGGTTAAGTGGTAAATAAAATGATGGGCAGGCTACATGTGGACTAAAATAAATGTCAGATTCTGACCTAAAGCCTGCCACAGATGTAGCTATACAATTGAAGTATGTCAGCTCATTTGCCACTCACTGATAGAGTTTTGATATGAGTTTGCAAGCAATTGATTTATTATAATCTTTGTGCAGTCAGACCTCATTGCTAATGTTAATCTGTATTTGCAACCTCTCCCCAGTGCTGGCATCACCACCTCAGCTCCACCTCAGATCATCAGGCATTAGATTCTTATAAGGAGCGTACAACCTAGATCCCTCACATGCACAGTTTATAACAGGGTTCGCGCTCCTATGAGAATCTGATGCCTCCTCTAATCTGAGAGGAGGCAGAGCTCAGGCAGTAATGCAAGTGATAGGGAGCGACTGTAAACAAAACTTTGCTCGCCTGCCACTCACTTCTGCTGTGTGGCCCAGTTACTAACAGATCACGGTCCAGTACCAGTAATAAAACATTAGAGGCCAAAACAAAGGCCTGCTGTATTTCATTTTGCTACAGTTTGCCCATGTTGTCAGGGGTACTCTTGAGTATATAGAGCTGTTTATCCCTACATTAAACGACACCAGATTGTTACCTGTTTTCACTTCTTAATCTGCTTTTTATGACTTTTTCTGTCTGTATCCTTGTTAGGTGATTACTTCTGTTTGTTATATGTACCTTTAGCAGCCCATCTTTCTGTTCAGATTTTATAATTCCTAATCTACAGTGAATTTGGAAAACAGACCACAAAGATTGCTAGAATTATATTTGCATAAAAAGTCTGTAAGCCTGGGGTCTCCTTGTGAGTAAAACACATTCATATAATGTTGGACTAGCTCCAGGAATGTGAAGTTGTTGAATACGTACACTGTCAGAGAAGTTCAGGATACTTGAGGTATACATGTTGCATTTAGCATTATACTATAGTTGTATTGTTTTAATTATTCCTAGTTACTGTTTCTTTTTTTTATTTTTCCATAGGAACTTCCATGTACCAGTCTCAAAAGTGAAGGTATGACTGAGAAAGGGCATAAGGGAGTTTTCTGGGGTTAAGATAATGTTCTGTATCTTGTTAGGGAATTGGATTATATATTTATCAAAATTCAGTGAAGGGACTAGATGCAGTTGGCTCATACCTGTAATCCCAGTGCTTTGGAAAGCCAAGGCAAAAGACTTACTTGAGGCCAGGAGTTTTAAAACCAGCCTGGGTAATAGTGAGAACTTACCACTACAAAAAAATGTTGAAAATTAGTAAGGTACACACCTATAGTCCTATAGCTAGGACTATAGGTGTGTACCTTACTAATTGAGAGGCTAAGACAGGAAGATCACTTGAGCCCAGGAGCTTGAGGCTGCAATGAGCTATGAGCATAGCATGCTACTGCACTGTAACTTGGATCACAGAGAGAAACCTGTCTTTTAAAAAATATATTTTTGGCTGGGCTCCATGGCTCAGCCTGTAATCCTGCACCTTTGAGAGGCTGAGGTGAGTGGATTGCCTGAGCCCATGGGTTCAAGACCCGCCTGGGCAACTTGGCAGGACCTCATCTCCACAATAAATCAAAAACCAGCCAGGCGTGGTAGTGCGCACCTGTAGTTCCAGCTACTTGGAAGTCTGAGGTGGAAGGATCGCCGGAGCCCAGCAGGCTGCGGTGGCCAGGAGCGGCCACTGCACTCCAGTCTGGGCGACAGAGACTCCAACTCAAATATATATATATATATTTTTTTTTTTTTTTCAGTGAAGGTACATTTGTGATTTGTGCATTTTGTTGTATAACTTTTACCTCAGGAAAAAAATCATAAACTCTAGTTAATGAAGTGCTGAAAATTTTAAGCTACGTGTATTCATATCTACAGCTTGCTTTGAAATAAATTTTTGAAAAGAAATTGGGCCGGGCACAGTGGCTCACGCTTATAATCCCAGCACTTTAGGAGTCCGAGGTGAGAGGATTGCCTGAGCCCATGGGTTTGAGACCAGCCAGGGCAACTTGGCAAGACCTCATCTCTACAATAAATCAAGAAAAATTAGCTAGGCGTGATGGCGCACAACTATGGTTCCAGCTACTTGGAAGGCTGAGGCAGAAGGTTTGCCTGAGCCCAGCAGGTTGAGGTAACAGTGGCCGTGAGCTTGCCACTGCCCTCCAGCCTGGGTGACAGAGTGAGACTCCAACTCAAAAAAAAAAAAAAAAAAATTGTTGATGAGTGGAAGAATGTATAAACATGAAAAAGTAAGTATGTTAATGGTAGAATCTAGGTAGTAGAATATGGATGTTCACTTTAAAATTGTTTTAACTTTTTTCTGTGTTTGGCATTTTATAGTGTTGGAGGTGGGGAGTGAAGGTAAATAATATCTAATGAAGCAAACTTTTTACACACTGACTCTCATGCTTGATCCTCTTTAAGCTTAATTGCATTGATGAATACTGGAGCAAGGACACAGGAGAAGCCTTTATTAACCTTGAGGCCTAGAATATTGTCTCTACTGTAGTCCTTGTCTAATTTCCCACTCTATTCTAATCCTATCCTTGTTTTGATGACCACCACATAGTCTTATTTAAGCCATCTTAAAGCCTTTTTTGGAGAAAGGATAGGAGGTAAGTATGTGTAAAATTAGTGCTCTTATTCTAGTCAGGAAAAAAGCATATTGGTTAGAAAAACTTCTGGATGCAGATAACAGAAACCCCAATAATAAAATAAGGAATATATTCTGTCACAATAAAGGAATTTACTGTCATTCATAATAGGAAGTCCAGAGACAGAACAAATCCAAGTCTCTCTAATTCTAAGCTAGTGATTCTAGGACTTACGTTCAACTTCTTGTGATTTTCTTGATTTTTCTCCTCAAGCGTTTAAATCAGCTACTACAACTTCATACATTGGGTCCTTGCCCAGCAACATCTAAACATCATCTGTGGGAGCAGTCTTTATCTTTTCTTCCTTTCCTAAAAGGTCCTTTGTATCTCCAGGGTTCAAGACCAGCCTGGACAATTTGGCAAGACCTCATCTCTACAATAAATTAAAAAAAAAAAAAAAATTAGCCAGGCGTGGTAGTGCACTCCTATAGTTCCAGCTACTTGGAAGGCTGAGGCTAAAGTATTACCTGAGCCCAGGTTGAGGCTGCAGGAGCAGTGAGCGTGCCATTGCACTGCAGCCTGGGTGACAGAGTGAGACTCCAACTCAAAAAAAAAAAGTCCTTTGTATCACATGCTTATGTTAGTTACCCTGTCACTAACAGAGTGAATGGAATTACTATGGTGGGCAAAACTATTTAACAGTCACCCCTGGAACCGAGGAGCACATGGACACCCAACTTCTGAACAAAATTAAGGTTCTGTTAGCTTGAAAAAGGAGGAGAATGGCTGTTTGGGAGGTAACCAGCAATATCTGCCTCAAAACCATATTCAAAATTTTGGTTATTAAAAATATAATTTGAAAAAATTACAAAATTAATACACTTTTGAAGTTAATATATATAAAACATGGATGGATTTAGAGTCTATCATACTCAGTGATCTGTCACAAAAACGAAGAACTGAGTACCACATGTTCTCACTCATAAAGTTGACCCTAAGCCGGGCTCGGTGGCTCAGCCTGTAATCCCATGCCTTTGGGAGGCTGAGGTGAGTGGATTGCCTGAGTCTGCGGGTTCAAGACCCACCTGGGCAGGCGAGATCTCATCTCTACAATACAATCAAAAAATCAGCCGGGCGTGGTAGCGCGTGCCTGTAATTTTGGCTACTCGGAAGGCTGAGGCAGAAGGATCGCCGGAGCCCAGCAGGTCGAGGCTGCGGTGGCCGGGAGCGGCCATTGCACTCCAGTCTGGGCGACAGAGTGAGACTCCAACTCAAAAATAAAATAAAATAAAATAAAATAAAAAATAAGTGGACTCTGAACATTTATCTTTTTTTGAGTCAGAGTCTCACTGTCACCTAGGCTGGAGTGCAGTGGCAGGCTCATGGCCACGACAGCCTCGACCTACTGGGTTCAGGCAGTCCTTCTGCTTCAGCCTTCCAAGTAGCTGGAACTACAGGCACGTACCACCATGCCTAGCTAATTTTTTTTTTTAATTTATTGTAGATACGAGGTCTCACCATGTTGCCAAGGCTGGTCTTGAACCCCTGGGCTCAGACAGTCCTCTCACCTCTACCTCCCAAAGTGCTGGGATTACAGGTGTGTGCCACCATGCCTGGATGAACATATATCTTAGTACTACATGAAAGGGATTGGCAATAGCAGGTCGCTGCCAGGGGATAGAGGGGGCACATAACATTAATAAGGATACCTGATCCTAAACCAGGCAGAGTGAGGAACCATAGGAGTCCTACTCTTCACCTGTACGATGACCACTTATGTACTATGTACCTAACCCTGAAGTTCTACTCTGCTGATGAAAACCATTATCAGTAGTTTGTTAGGTTATGGTTCCGGATACTTTTCTGTATTCATACGGATGTATAAACATGCCTGCATAGTTTTGCTTTTTCCCCTCAACTTAGGTTCATACTAAATATACTATCTGTAACTTAATATTTTCCCTCACTAATATATGACACATTTTTCATATCTCCCTCTTGCAGAATATTTCATATGTGATCTACCATATTAGAGTTCACCATAGCTCTTTTGGTTGTTACTTAGGATGTCTCCAGTTTTTCTCCATTACTAACAATGCAGTAACCATTCTGTCCCACTGTTTATAACTTTATGCTATGGTGAATGAAAATTTTCAATCACTTATGAAAGTAGACCAGTGTAGCCGGGCTCGGTGGCTCAGCCTATAATCCTGCACCTTTGGGAGGCTGAGGTGAGTGGATTGCCTGAGCCCGCGGGTTCAAGACCCGCCTGGGCAGCAAGACCTCATCTCTACAATAAATCAAAAACTAGCCGGGCATGGTAGCATACCTGTAGTTCCAGCTACTCGGAAGGCTGAGGCGGAAGGATCGCTGGAGCCCAGCAGGTAGAGGCTGCGGTGGCCGGGAGCAGCCACTGCACTCCAGTCTGGGCGACCAAGTGAGACTCTAACTCAAAAACAAAAAACAAAAAAAACTCTACAATAAGATGAGTCTTTTTCTCTACACCTTAAATCATACCATGTATTATTATATTAATCAAGCTTGCTATTTTCTTTTCAATGTTTTGATAGTTTGACAGGTGAAGATTATTTTTTCTTTTAAAGAGACAGGGTCACCATGCCCAGCTAATTTTTTATTCTTATTTTATTTTTGTAGAGATAGGGTCCCACTATGTTACCAAGACTAATCTTGAACTCCTGGCCTCAAGTAATCCTCTCACCTTGGCCTCCCAAAGAGCTGAAGTTAGAGGCATGAGCCACTGTGCTCAGCCCTGATAAATGATGATTTAATTGTATTTTTATCATTGCTAATTTATTTGCATTATTACATTTGTATTTTTTCTGCCTGTAGTCACTCAGAAATTTGTTGAACAAATGTTCATATCCTTTGCCTGTTTGTTTTTTTCTTTTCAATTGACCATAGCAGATGCTACATTTATGTGTGACAAGCGGTGCAATAAGAAACGGTTGTGTGGACGGCACAAATGCAATGAGATATGCTGTGTGGTAAGTGGACTTATCATTAGGCATATCAGATTCCATTCATTTAGGCACTGGACTTCTAGAAGCTTCAGCCATCTGGAATGCAACCCAGATTTAGACATCATTGGGAGGAGTACCTAAGCGTTGATCAGTAAGCTCTCATAGTCCCCATATCCATTCAGTAGAGAGACAGATCGGGCCTTTTTAGGCCTCAGCCAGGTCAAGAAGTCAACCAGTGGCATCCAGTGGCAATACAAAAGAGAAAGAACAAAGACAGAAGGCCTCAGGCCCTGCAGCCCAAGATCACTAGATGGCACACAGTCTTCTGCAGGAGGTTGTGTGTTATCCCAGTACAGACTAGCCTGGATTCCACAACTCAGGTTTCAGGTTTCATGTACTCCTTCAGACATTATACAAGAAATTTATAAGTTTAAAATAAAAAAGATAATTCTTCAGGCAAAATGAGTGTGACATTTTTAAAAGAGCATATATCATATATTTGAAATATTTACTTCTGTGAACTGATTAAATGAAGCTGGCTGTGTGTACTTTGTTATCTTGTCATGTAAATGTGTATGTGTGTATATAATAGCATATATGTGTATATATATATGTGTATGTACATATACATACACACATAAGATAACAGTACCAGTGGCAAGGTAGTACACATGCACATATAGGAGATGTATATGTAGGTATATAACATATGTAATTGTTATTTTTTAAATTTATATATTGGCAGACAGCAGACATGCTCGCTGCTGTCTTGCCTGTTGTGCCCTTCACAATGTCTCTTCCCTTTAATAAATCTCCCTTTTTTAATTAAAAAAAATTATGTATTGACAGAATGAAGAGTGATGAAATTATACTGTATACCAAGTCTTGTAAACTATTGTTTTGATGGTTTAAAGACTTCCTCTTATTATCAAAAATTTCAGACCAGGCACGGTAGCTCATACCTGTAATCCCAGTAATTTGGGAGGCTACGGTGGGAGGATTGCTTGAACCCAAGAGTTCAAGACTAGTTGAAGATAACCTAGGTGACATAGTGAGACCTCATCTCTATTTTAAAAAGTTCTAAAAATTATCCAGGCAAGGTGGTAAGTACCTGTAGTCCCAGGTACTCAGGAAGCTGAGACAGAAGGATAGTCTGAACTCAGGAGATGGAGGCTGCCGTGAGCCGTGATCTTACCACCATACTCCAGACTGAGTGAGGGTGAGACCCTGACTCAAAAAAAATTTTTTTTTCCAAACATACACAAAAGCAGAGAGACTAGTATAGTGAGTCTCACGTATGCAGCATCTAGCTTCAGTAGTGATCAACTTATGACTAATCTTGTTTCATTTGTATCTCAACCTAGTCCCCATCCTCTGGCTATTTTAAAGCTATTTCCAGACATTGTTTGTTTTTTATGGAAAATATACAATGGAGATCATTTTGTGAACATACATAAATCTCTCTTTCCAGGATAAGGAGCACAAGTGTCCTTTGATTTGTGGGAGGAAACTCCGTTGTGGCCTTCATAGGTGTGAAGAACCTTGTCATCGTGGAAACTGCCAGACATGCTGGCAAGCCAGTGAGTGTCTTCACTGTATACATTATAAGAGTTTTCTTGAAATTCCACCATAATATAGTTTGAAAGATTGATTTGCTTAGATTGGTATGGATTATTGAACTAAGCCTTAGTTATTTGAGCTATGTTGAGTGTTTTTTTTTTTTTTAATTTATTCTTAGTGCTGTATTGTGGTCCCTAAAGGTATGAAACTTAGGATGTGAGCAATGCTCCTGAGATGGAGCCTGGCTCATAATGCATTCATCCTCTGCTTCCTGCCTCTTTTATGTTATTGACCTAGGTTCTATCTTCAGCAGTCTTCTTTCTCTTTATTTTTAGCAGCAGTTCATAGACTTTTTGGTCTTAGGACTCATTTACGTTCTTAAAAATTATTGAAGACCTCAAAAACCTCTTTTTGTGTGAATTGTATTTATCTATACCAAAAATTTAAACTGGGAAATTTAAAAAATAATTGTTTCATTGGTTTATTTAAAAATAGTTGTGATACACTGATTGCATGTATATGCAATAACATAATTTTTCTGAAAAATAACTAGTTTTCAAAAAATAATGAGAATAATGGGTGCCTGATTTAATAGAACATGGCCTAATTCTCTCATCTGCTTCCTTATCCAATCTGTTGTGATATTGTTGAGGCATTTGAGAAAAATTCAAGACTGAGCACAGTGGCTTACATCTACAATCCCAGCACTTTGGGAGGCGGAGGTGAGAGGATTGCCTGAGCCCATGGGTTGCAGAACAGCCTGGGCAACATGATGAGACCTTGTGGCTATAATAAATCAAAGAATTAGCCAGGCGTGGTGGCACATGCCTGTAGTTCCAGCTACTTGGAAGGTTGAGGCGGAGGGATCACCTGAGCCCAACAGGTCGAGGCAGCAGTAGCCATGAGCGTGCCACTGCACTCTAGCCTGGGCATCAGAGTGAGACTCCAACTCAAAATAAATAGATAAATAAATTCAGCCTCACACAGCTCGTTGGAAAAGAAGACTTTTTAAAACTTTTTCTAATAATTACACCAAAATTCAACCTCTTTCAGAAAGGAATTGAGTCAGTGTTTTTGTTTTTGTTCTCTGTCACATTCAGATTTATTGGTTTTTCTTGTACTTTGAATGGATTTTTTACTGATTATTTTATAATGACATGAGTTGATCATTTGAAAAATAATTGTTCACTGGATTGTGCACATCTTTGAAATGTTGGTAGATTTGTGTTTCAGTATTAAAAACTTTGGCCAGCTCGCACACACATGCACACACGCATGCTCTCTCTCTCTCACTTTTTTTAAAATCTAAAACAAGGATTGCTGTGGACTGAATTGTGTCCCTTTAAAATTCATGTGTTGAGGCTTTAACTCCCAATATAATGGTATTTGAAGATTGCCACTTTAGGAAATTAGCTTTTATGAGGTTGTGAAGGTGGGGCCATCGTGATGGAATTAGTGACATTAAAAGAATAAACACCAGACCAAAAAAAAAAAATCTTTGGCTGAGTGCAGCGGCTCATGGCTATAATCCCAGCACTTTGGAGGCAGAGGTGGAAAGGATTGCCTAAACCCACAGGTTCTAGACCAGCCTGGGCAATTTGGCAAGACCTCATCTCTACAAGAAGTCAAAAATTTGCTGGGTGTGATAGTACATGCCTGTAGCTTCAGCTACTTGGAAGGCTGAGGTGGAACAATCACCTAAACCCAGTAGGTCAAGGCTGTGGTGGCCATGAGCGTGCCACTGCACTCCAGCCTGGGCAACAGAGACTCCGACTCAAAAAAACCAAAAAACTTAGTAGTTAATATAACTTCCAGTAAAATCAGAAATGTTGGAAAAAGTACTGGGAATTTATCAGGTTCATAGTGATAAACAGCACACTTCGTATCTGTGCAATTTTAACCAGCTCAGCTTTAATAGAATAAAAGTTCAATAAAATAAAAACCTTTGAAAAAAAGTTGCCCCCCAAAATTTTTCCTCCTAAAAACACAAGCAAAAATATATGTGTGTATATGTTTATAAATATGTATGTGTACATCCTAAACTCTTGAAGAATTGTTTTGTTTCATCTGCTCTACCAGGTTTTGATGAATTAACCTGCCACTGTGGTACATCAGTGATCTATCCTCCAGTTCCCTGTGGGACTAGGCCCCCTGAGTGTACCCAAAACTGTGCCAGAGTCCATGAATGTGACCATCCCGGTGAGTGCCATCTTACCTCCACACTCTACAGCCTCTTGACACCGTGTAGTTTAGGATGTGGCTGTGTAACTTTCTTCACTGCTCTAAGGTCATGCTGTAGTGGCTACCTCTTGCTGTCCGTGCTCAGGGCTGCTTTTGTGAAGGTGGATCTGAGATCTTGGCTGCAGCTGGGTATCACAGTGCCCTCCATTGCTTTACTCTAAGGATGTCAAACATACCTAAAACAGTCAGAAGAAGCCTGAGCTGGTCTTGTCTTTCAGAGACTTTTCTCCTTTCTTT
Source organism: Carlito syrichta (assembly GCF_000164805.1). Lineage (NCBI taxonomy): Eukaryota > Metazoa > Chordata > Mammalia > Primates > Tarsiidae > Carlito > Carlito syrichta. The sequence continues at coordinate 577,172 of NW_007260565.1, read as the reverse complement.
GTGACCTCCACTTTTGGTGCATATTCAAAGCTGAGCATCTTTTACAAAATTAAAATTTTTTAAAAATTTTTTGTAGCTTGGCGTGGTGTCTCAGGCCTGTAATCTCAGCAGTTTGGGAGGCTGAGCCGAGAGGATTGCCTGAGCCCAGGGGTTCAAGACGAGCCTTTTTTGACTCTACAATAAATCAAAAAAATTAGCCAGATATGGTGGCACACACCTGTGGTTCCAGCTACTTGGAAGGCTGAGGCAGAAGGAGCACCTGAACCCAGCAGGTCAAGGCTGCAGTGGCTGTGAGCATGCCACTGCACTCCAGCCTGGGCATCAGAGTGAGACTGACTCAAAAAAAAAGTTTTGTTGTTGTTACAGAAACAATATATGTTTATTATATTAAAATAAAATAGAGATAAAGTAAAAAGACTAAAATCATCCTTTATGTCTCCTAAGAATTACACCTTAGTGCATATTTTTCAGGTTCTCTTTCCATTTTCAGATATACATGTTTGCATTTTTTTCTAGAATAAAAGTGGAGCTGGACACAGTGGCTCATGCCTGTTATCAGCATTTTGGGAAGCCAAGGCAAGAGGATTGCCTGCAAGGCCAGCCTGGACACCATGATGAGACCTTGTCTCTACAATAAGTCAAAAAATTAACCAGTCATGGTGGTGCATACCTATAGTCTCAGCTACTTGAAAGGCTGAAGTGGAAGGATCACCTGAGTCTAACAGGTTGAAGCTGTAGTAGCTGTGAGCCTGGGCGACAGAGTGAGACTCCAACTCAAGAAATAAAATAAAAGTGGGATCCTATTGAACATAATGATTTTAGCATGATTCCTCTCTCTCTCTCTCTCTATACACACACACACACACACACACACACACACACACACACACGTATTTTTTTTTTTTAAGTTGGCAACTTACTCTGTCACCCAGGCTAAAGTGCAGTGGCATGCTCACAGCCACTGCAACCTCAACCTGCTGGGCTCAGGTGATCCTTCTGCCTCAGCCTTTCAAGTAACTGGAACTACAACCATACGTCACCACACCCAGCTAATTTTTTGATTTATGGTAGAGATGAGGTCTTGCCAAGTTGCCCAGGCTGGTCTCGAACCCATGGGCTCCGACAGTCCTCTCACCTCGGCCTCCCAAAGTACTGGGATTATAGGCATGAGCCACACTGCACCTGGCCGTATTATATTTTTGATATCTCGCCTTGTCGATGAATTTTTTTTTTTTTTGAGTTGGAGTCTCACTCCAGTGCTCATAGCCACTGCAGCCTCGATCTGCTGGGCTCAGGTGATCCTTCCACCTCAGCCTTCCAAATAGCTGGAACCACAGGCATGTGCCACCATGCCCCACTGGTTTTTTGGTTTATTGTAGAAATGAGGTCTTGCCATGTTGCTCAGGCTTATCTCGAACCCCTTAGCTCAGGTAATCCTCTTACCTTGGCCTTCCAAAGTGCTGAGATTGCAGGGCATGAGTCCCTGCATCTAGCTGTCAGTGAATATTTTTCTACAGTATAGATTTTTAATGACAGTAGAGTGTCCTGTTCATGGATAGGCCATAATTTATTTGGCCAGTCTTGTATTGCTGGACACTTAAGTTGTTTACAGTTTTTTTCTGATAAACTACTCAGATACCAGGTAACAGCTACTTGATATCACCCATTTTCTATATCTGTTAAGTCTAGTTGCTGGCTTTCCGCTAGGACCATATTGGGCCCATCGTTTTGTTTTACCTAGCATCAGAGGCAATCCTGAAATAACTCTAGGCACCAGATCTGATACCCATTGTAAGTCTCGATTCAGGCTTACACATAGACTACCAGCTCTCAGTTTTTTAAGTTAATAGAGTACAACAGAATTAAACATATTTCTCATGAAGTAAAAAGTTCCTGTCTTCCTTGGGGGTCTTAGGATGGTGTTCCCAGCATAGTTTACAAGCCCCCTCTGTGGTATTTACACCAGCATGAAGTAAATGTCCAGGCCAGAATTTACCTATTTCCTCCTTTACACTCACTTCAGATGTAACAGATGAAGTCCACATCCTGCTGGAGATTGTCCATAGTAACCATTTAACCATTTGTGAGTTATGTTGTTTTAGCCTGCTTTTGTTCAGCATTTCTTTTTTTCTGCCTTTTTTTTTTTAAACACAGACAAGGTCTCACTGTGTTGGCTCAGCAGGTCTTGAACTCCTGGCCTCAAGCAGTCTGCCCACCTCAGCCTTCCAAAGTGCTAGGATTAGAGGCATCTGGCCCATTGCTGTTTTCTTAAGTGTTTGTTTTATATCTAGCATGGTGTCAGACACAGGGGGGTTTCAGTAGAAGGAAAAAAATACTCCATGACCTTGAGGTTCTTAGGTACTCCCTGAGAAGAAGAGGATGGTAGTTAAATCACATGACATGACGGGCACGGAGGCTTATGCCTATAATCCTAGCACTTTGGGAGGCCGAGGTGAGAGGATTGCCTGAGCCCACAGGTTCGAGACCAGCCTGGGCAACTTGGTGAGACCTCATCTGTACAATAAATCAAAAAATTAGCCAGGCGTGGTGGCGTGTGCCTGCAGTTCCAGCTACTAGGAAGGCTGAGGCGGAAGGATCACCTGAGCCCAACAGGTCAAGGCTGCGGTAACCATGAGCATGCCACTGCATTCCAGCCTGGGCGACAGAGTGAGACTCCAACTCGGAAAAAGAAAAAAAAAAAATCCCATGACCCTACCAGCCTTTACGTGAAGATGGGCTAGATAACATGACAGCAGTCCATCTATGTAAGAACTGAGCCATCAGGAAGCATGAGGGAGCTCAGGCTAGAGTATGGTCAGCCAAAGAACACTTTGTAATAGGATCTAACTTTTGATTAACTGCTCCTTATAGGTAGTAATGAAATTGGAAGGAGTCAGCAGAAGCATTTTAGATAGAATCACTATCAAAGATATCTGAGCAAAAGTGAGCAGTTAGGCTGGGTGCGGTGGCTCGTACCTATAATCCCAGCACTTTGGGAGGCCTAGGTGAGAGGGTTGCCTGAGCCCATAGGTTTGAGACCAGCGTGGTCAACTAAGCAAGACCTCATCTCTACAATAAATCAAAAAATTAGCCGGGCGTGGTAGCATGTGCCTATAGTTCCAGGTACTTGGAAGGCTGAGGCAGAAGGATCGCCTGAGCCCAGCAGGTCGAGGCTGCGGTGGCCATGAGTGTGCCACTGTTCTCCAGCCTGGGCGACAGAGTGAGACTTCGACTCAAAAAAAAAAAAAAAAAAAAGTGAGCAGTTGCTTTGTAAGGTCAGGCCAAAAGAATGTAGTAGAATGGACAGGCCATGTGGCTGTGCCACCAGAGATGAGGTAGGAGATCTGTTTGCTTCTGTGTTTTCTGTCTCTTCCCCCTCAATTGGGTTTCTTCTTCTCACTCGTGCTCATCCTTCAACACTTTAATATAAAGTCAGGTACTTTACTTTTGCTGTGACCATTATTTAAAATTTCATTAAAAAATATTTTTTGTTAAGGCATGTTCATAGCCACCACAGCCTCAACTTGCTGGGCTTAGGCGATCCTTCTGCCTCAGCCTTCCAAGTAGCTGGAACTACAAACGCACGTCACCACGCCTGGCTAGTTTTTTTGTGTGATTTATTGTAGAGATGAGGTCTCACCAAGTTGCCCAGGCTGGTCTCAAACCCCCGAGCTCAGGCAATCCTGTTGCCTCAGCCTTCCAAAGTGATGGGATTATAGGCTGAGCCACCACACCCGGCCTAAAAAAATTTTTTTAAAGTACTCTCAAGCTCCTGAATTTAAAAGTTTCATGTCATATGATGTTTATAACATGTGTGATAGTTTATGTGTCTTTGTTTAGAAATTATTGCTGAAATTCCCTGTCTCTTTCTGCAGTGTATCATTCTTGTCATAGTGAGGAGAAGTGTCCCCCTTGTACTTTTCTAACTCAGAAGTGGTGTATGGGCAAGCATGAGGTAAGTTTTCTCTCTCAAGTGCTTGTTATTCCAGCCAGCGATTTAGGGTTTAATTACTTAAGAGTAGTCAGTCTGTCATTTCTTAAAGCAAATGTACTCCAAGAATTGGAAACTTTCTATTGCCTTTTTTTCCATTTTTTAAAGATATAATTTGAATGCAATAGTAAATTCCCTTTTTAATGTACAAATCTGTGAGTTTTAGCAAAAACGTACATTTGGTTACATGACTACTACCACAATCAAGATGCAGAACAGTTGTCACTCCTAAACATTCCTTTGTTCTCTTTTATAGTCGCTCTCCTCCCACTTCCACACCCTGACAACCAATGATCTGTTGTCCCAATTGTCTTACTTTGTCAGAATATGAAATAAATGGAATCATACAGTAGGTAACTTTTTTTTTTTTTTTTTTTGAGTTGGAGTCTCACTCTGTCGCCCAGACTGGAGTGCAGTGGCCGCTCCCAGCTACCACAGCCTCGACCTGCTGGGCTCCGGCGATCCTTCTGCCTCAGCCTTCCAAGTAGCTGGAACTATAGGTGTGCACTACCACGCCCGGCTAATTTTTGATTTATTGTAGAGATGAGGTCTCGCTAAGTTGCCACGGTGGGTCTCGAACCCGCGGGCTCAGGCAATTCACTCACCTCAACCTCCCAAAGGCGCAGAATTACAGGCTGAGCCACCGAGCCTGGCTAGTAGGTAGCATTTTGAGTCTGTTCTGCTGTCCTATCGTTTTTTAATCTGGTTCCAACAAAATGAAATTCAGCCAGTTGGCCTTGAGAACATGTACTTTGTTCAGACGACTTCTAGATTAGCCATCATGGGGAGATGTTGCCAGCCTGGGAAAAGATGTGTCAGTGAGAGCATTCCTAGAGTAGAGGTGGACCCTCCACAGCAGCCACAGTTCCTTCTCTCAGTGCCCCATGTAACCACTCATTCTGACCACTCAGCCAATTACCTGACTCCAGTCACACCTGGAGTCAGGTAGGTACATTTCCATATTCATAGTACCCTGAAGGACTTTCACTTCATCCTTAACCTCTATAGACCTTTTCAAACACTTCACAGTTTTTTGTTTGTTTTGTTTTTGTTTTTTCATGTTTATTGGCTGGGCATAGTGACTTATGTCTGTAATCCCAGCACTTTAGGAGGCTGAAGCAGGAGGATCACTTAAGTTCAGGAGTTCAAGATGAGCCTGAGCAGCATAGCGAGACCTCATCTCTACAAAAATTCGAAAGGAAAAATTAGCAGGTGGCACATGTCGATAATCCCAGCTACTCAGAAGACTGAAGCAGAAGGATTGCTTAAGCCCAGGAAGTCGAGGCTGTGGTGAGCTTTGATCGCCACTGCACTCCAGTCTGGGAAACAGTGAGACTCGACTCAAGAAAAAAAAATGTATTTTTATTATAGACAATTATACTACTTAGAAATGCTTCTTAAAAAAAAAAAAAGGAAATGCTTATTAATATTCTGATGTATAAACTACTAGGCATGGGTGATACACACTTCCCTACGCTAACTACAATTATATTGTTTTGTAACCTGCTCTTTTTACTTTATAACATGCTGGCCAACATTTCTTGAAACTCTCTTGACATCTATAACATTATTCTTATCTTGATCGACATGTTTTTCTCCACTTACTTCCTATGGATGGTCCTCAAGTCTTTGGCATTTATTCGTCCTCTATAAATCCCACTTTCTCTTTGACTTTATTCATTCTGAAACATCCATGTATTTGCTTTGTGTTGATGGCTTATTCACATTTCATTCAACAAATATTGAGTATAAGTACCTACTGTGTGCTAGGGAACAGGCTAGGTTTGGGTGATTCAGAAGTGAAGAAGATGGATATGACCCCTGCCTCGTGGAGCCTTCACTTTGGGCTGGGACACAGGCGTGTAAACAGGCAGTTACAGTAATGTGGGAAATACTGAGTCCTGAGTGGATGGAAGGCTTCCCTTCCCAGGTGTTCTGGAGGAAGTAACATCCTAAAGGATAGCAAAAAGATAGGCAACTAATGTGGAAAGGTGATGGATGACAGGGCTGAGCATGTGTAAAAATTATCCCCACTGCCCTGGTAGTAGACTAGGTGAGTGTTTAATGATTAGAAGCAACATTCTACCAAAATAGTGATTCCAGGGTGATTAGAAGCATATATATCCTAGACTTTGGAGGTGTCTTCAACAGTGGAAGTTATGTGTCACTGCAGTAGAAGTACATTCTCATTTTGAGGGTTCTTGAAACCTTTGGTCCACAGGAGTGAAATTCTAAGAGCTTTTTCCAGAGGTGGGGATGCCTGGAACCAGGCAATTTTTTTCAAGAAAAATCAGTTGGTAGTGCCATGACCTATTGCCTCTTAATTTTTCAAAGAACAGGACTGCCTGAAGCTATGGAGACCTTGAGTTGAGAGATGAGAGGAGAATTGAATATTTAATTACATAAAACAGCCCCGCCAGCAATCTTGGGGCCCTAGGCCAAGGTTGTCTTTCACACTAACATATAGAAAGGTTAGTCTGTTGACTCAACGTCTTAGCAGTTTGGAAAGGAGGGAAAAGAAGATCTGATCCTCCCAGTTAGTCATAGCATTTTTCAAGTACTCCCTAGTTATCTAGTTTCATTTGTTTGTTGCCCCCTTGGAAAATGTATGACCCAGGTCATATTTTTGACCGCTGTCACAAATCCTTTTGGATCATAACAAGCATTTTTACTGAACAAAGGTTAGATTGCTTTTCTCCTCAAACTAACCTTTCAGACTTTGAAAATCAAACTTTTTTTTCCAGATAAAAACAGATTTTTTTTTTAAGTACTTATCTCAAGCCAGCCACAGTGGCATGTCCCTGTAGTCCCAGTTATTCAGGAGGCTGAGGCAGGAGGATCGCTTGACTCCAGGAGTTCAAATCCAGCTTGGGCAGCATAGCAAGACCCTGTCTCTTAAAAAAAAAACTCATTAAATTTTTTTTTTTTTTTTTTTAGTTGGAGCCTCACTCTGTCACCCAGGCCAGAGTGCAGTGGCACACTCATGACCACTGCAGCCTCGACTGCTAGGCTCAGGCAATCCTTCTGCCTCACCCTTCCAAGTAGTTGAAACTATAGGCACACACCACCATGCCTGGCTACTTTTTTTGATTTATTGTAGAGATGAAGTCTCTCTAAGTTGACCAGGCTGGTCTTGAACTCACTGGGCTCAGACAATCTTCTCACCTCGGCCTCCCAAAGTGCTGGGATTATAGGCATGAGCCACCATGCCTGGCCTTTTAAAATGTTTTATAAGTTCATAAATATTTTAAGAGGAAATTAAAACCCACCGCTAAATCCCACTTGGAGATGAGAATCTGGCTACTTCTGTCTCTCCTAGTTACGAAGCAACATCCCCTGTCACCTGGTTGATATCTCTTGCGGATTACCCTGCAGTGCCACACTACCATGTGGAATGCACAAGTGTCAGAGGCTCTGTCACAAAGGAGAATGTCTTGTGGATGAGGCCTGCAAGCAGCCCTGTACTACCCCCAGAGCTGACTGTGGCCACCCATGTATGGCTCCCTGCCACCCCAGCTCACCCTGCCCTGTGACTGCTTGTAAAGCCAAGGTGGGTATTTCTGGCCCCAGATGGGACACTGATTGTGGTTCTGGGACTACTGGTAAGTCCAGAACTATCTACAATAGCCCCTGTGCATGCATCATAATCAGGGGTCATTGGTTGCAAGGAACTACAAGTTAAGTTAGCAAGAGAAAGATGGCATAAATCATATAGGTTTCTTTCTGCTCAGCTTGGTATGGCCTTTTAATTAAGCAGGTGCCCACTGCCCCTGACCAATCTCTGTCTGCCTTAGATCAAATTCTCAGTAGACTCTGATTGTCCACTCCATTTATTCAGCAAATGTATGTGTCTGTTTTGTGCAAGGCATACTGTGAGGTGCTGGGACTAAACTAGTAAACAAGAGATGCGTTGTCTCTTAAAATTTGATGGAATAGATACTAAATGATTATTCAGATAACTAATTATGACTGTGGTGTCGTGGACAAGTAGTTACACCCTTGTAGAAGCTGCTATGAGAGCATGTAAATGGGAGATTTAGCCTGGTCTGAAGAATCAAACAAGGCCACCCTGAGAAGATGGAAGCAGAGGGATGGGGCACTTATGTATATAAGGGATGTGGCACTTATCTCCTAGCATAGCAACTACTGTATTGTTAATTTGCTTGTATGGTAAGCTTCTTCTGTCTTGGAGAGTGGCCACTCATTGACTCTATTCTCTGCCATGGTTTGATTTGAGAGAGTATTTAGAAGTGACACCTGCTGGGCACAGTGGCTCATGCCTATAATCCCAGCACTTTGGGAGGCCAAGGCAGGAAGATTACTTGAGGAATTCAAGACTAGCCAAGGCAATATAGCAAGATCTTGTCTCGACAAAAAAGAAAAGAAAAGAAAAATTAGCCAGGTATCATAGTGTGTTCCTGTGGTCCCAGCTACTTGGGAGGCTGAGACAGAAGGATCACCTGAGCACAGGGGGTCGAAGCTGCAGTGAACTGCGATTGTGCCACTAAACTCCAACCTGGGCGACAGAGTGGGACTCCCATTAAAAAAAAAGTGGCCGAGCTCAGTGGCTCAGCCTGTAATCCCAGCACTCTGGGAGGCCAAGGTGAACGGATTGCCTGAGCCCATGGGTTCGAGACCAATGGGAGAGACCTCATCTCTACAGTAAATCAAAAATTAGCCGGGTGTGGTAATCACACGCCTGTAATTCCGGCTACTTGGAAGGCTAAGGCAGAAGGATCGCCGGAGCCCAGCAGGTCAAGGCTGCGGTGGCCGGGAGTAGCCACTGCACTCCAGTGTGGGTGACAGAGTGAGACTCGACTCAAAAAAAAAAGTGAAAACTGCTTATTCACATGCTTCCAAAGTGCTAAAAGTCACTCCATGTTGATCTGATTTCAGGTAGAGCTACAGTGTGAATGTGGACGAAGAAAAGAGATGGTGGCTTGCTCTGAAGCGTCCAGTACTTATCAAAGGTCAGTGCTACTTAACTGGTGGACCTAGGTGAAGCAGGTACATGTGTTTATTTTAGGATCCTTGTAACCTTTTTAGAGGTTAGAACATTTTTTAAATACATTTTTTAAAAATCTAGTTTCACTGGTTCAAAGAAAAAAGTGTTGCTTTATGTGCCTTTTCTTCCCTTACTTTAATTAGTTAAAATAACCTTTTTGTTTCTCCTCGTCCTCTTTCTCTCTTTTTCATTCTTTTGCTCTTATTGTGTCATGGGATAAGAAAGGACAATATCCTAAAGTTAGTGAATTGCTTTACCATCCTGCCACTTGTCAGTATATAGCCAGAGCTAAGTGCTATGCTTTTCTGGTGTGGGGATTTCTAATTGTCCTGGGAGGTATCTTTGTAGCCTCCTGAAGTCTTGGGACCTATGTGGTCATACAGAGACGTGAATACAGAGGTGGAGATGTTAGAGAATCAGTGGTTGTGTATCTCTGGTTAGATGCAAATATATGCCATGGATATAGGGTTTTAAGAATATACAGACATCAGTTTGGCTGTGGTTGAATACCTGCTGAGTGCCAGGCGTTGCTCTAGAGGATACTGAGGAGTTGAGTTACCTCATTGCTTTCTGTGTAGCTGCTTAGAATCTAATTAAGGAGATATGACATAAATGTGTAGATAATTCATAATAGATGGGCTCAAAGGCCACACAAATTGTCATGTGGTAGATTTGCTTTGAAAGAGGTCTTCCTAGTAGAAGGAAAGTCATGTGAAACTGAAATGCCTCTTCTTCCCTTTCTTTTTTATATTTCAGAATAGCTGCTATTTCCATGGCCTCCAAAATAACAGACATGCAGCTTGGAGATTCAGTGGAGATCAGCAGGTTAATTACCAAGAAGGAAGTTAACCAAGCCAGGTAGTTTTCAATTGGATCCCCCAAGGTAGAGCCTTGCACACACAGCAGGTGCTCAACACGCATTTGAGGTTAAGAGACCATATCCACGCCAACCCCAGTGAATCCTATTCACAACATAACTAAGACTAGAGGAAACTTTTCCAGGCCTCACTCCAGAGAGTAGCCAGAGAAAGCAGAGTTCTAGATGTACCCAGCCTAACCCACAGGAGAACAGAGAGCCAGAGTGCTGACTGTCTAGAGAGGGAGGAGAGGCCATTTGAGTGGCACCTGGGGAGCATGTAGGGGATTGAGCAGCCGAGAAACGCTCTGAAGCCACCTGAGGATTCCTAGACTCTATTACCCAGAGGCTTGCCAGTCTGTCCTTGAGAGGGACCTCATCCAGCCATTGCTGGATTGGAGCTCCAGAGACAACATGAGAGTCCCAGAGCAAGGGTGCTATTGGAATCTGAAAAGTAGATGGCCTCATAGGCTGCTTCCTGGCCTGAGGGACGTCCTTTGGCAAGAGTCGGCTGTGTTTCCAGGTCAACTAGTCAAGACTTTCTTTTCTTGCTGATTAAAAACTGTAAATCCTGTACCCTGACTTAATTTTTTTCATTTGCTTACCTAGGCTGGAGTGTGATGAGGAGTGTTCAGCCTTGGAAAGGAAAAAGTAAGTAGTTACAACTGCTTTTTGTCTCCTTGTCCTTGAGCTCTGTGAAATTAATGGCAGGGAGCAACCCTTAAAACATCAAACATTCAGTCAGCACTGCTCTGGGTCTTGTACTATGCTCAAAGAGAAATGCAATCATCAAGAACTTAATTGTCTAAGGATAAACCACTCAGGTAATTTCAACATATTCAGAAACATGAGCTGTGTAGTTTTGGGCGTGATGTAAACATCATATGCCACAGCATACTTATTCAGTGACTGGCAACTCCCTGATTTCAACAGAGATAAGAGATTTAAAACAATGTTAAGGGAACTTTTGTATTGAAATATAGCATACATCTAGAAGATTAGAAGCGTACAAATCAGTGAATCATCAAAGTGAATACAGTTGTGTAACCAAGCACTCAAGTGAAAAAATAGGTAATTACCAGAACCCATGCTTGTACTCTACAAAGATATAACCTCTTTCCTGACTTCTCACACTGTACATTAGTTTGTCTGTTTTTGAACTTTATGCAAGTAATGAGACTATATAGTTTGTATTATTTTTGCTTGACTTTTATTACATTTGTGACATTTATTCCTGTATAGAATATAGCAATATTTTATTTTTATTCCTGTATGATATTATATTAATATTCATTTATCTAGTCTACTGGTTAATGGATATCTCTATGTTTTTATAAGTATTAAGCTATTACAAATCTATTAAGAAGATTCTTATACTTGCTATAGATTTCTATACATTTCTGTTGGATATAAACTTAGGAGTAGAATAGCTGATAGAGTTTGCATATGTTCAACTTTATTAGATTCTGCCAAACAGTGTCCAAAGTGGTTATACCAAATTACACTCCACCAGCAGGGTGATAATTGCCATTTCTACATATTTTTGTAAGCACTTGGGATTGCCAGCCTTTTTAATTTTAGCCATTATCGTGGATGTGTAGCAGGACATCATTGAATTTTTAATTTATATTTTCCTGTTGACTTGAAAGGTTAAGTATTTTTATTAATATTTATCAGCCATTGGATATCCTCATTTATGAAGTGTCTGTTCAAGTCTTTTGCTTATTTTTTTATTGTGATGTCTCTTTCATGTTGATTAATAGAAGTTTTTTTAGCTGGGCACAGTTGCTCAAGCCTGTAATCCCAGCACTTTGGGAGGCTGAGGCGAGAGGATTGTCTGAGCCCGTGGGTTTGAGACCAGCCTGGGCAACTTGGCGAGACCTCGTCTCTACAATAAATCCAAAAATTAGCCGGGCATGGTGGCACGTGCCTGTATTTCCATCTACTTGGAGGGCTGAAGCAAAAGGGTTACCTGAGCCCAGCAAGTCAAGGCTGCGGTGGCCATGAATGTGCCACCTAGCTCTCTAGCCTGGGCAACAGAGTGAGACTCCAGCTCAAAAAAAATAGGAGTTTTTCATACAGAGGATGCCAAAGAAAAGGTATACACATTCTAAGAAAGGAAAAAAACTGTATTTAAGTTGTAATACTCAATATATACTAATAACAAAAGATGAATACAAGTCATGTTTGATTTCTGCGATTACAAGACATGCTCAAAGTGGTTACCATCAGTGTCCAGACACTTCTGATTACAGCAAACTACTGCTTGAGTAACATTGACTAGGTGTATGAGGCCTCCCGGATCTTTCCTTGGGCACATCACATACAGTACCATGGCTCTCAAACTTATCATGAAAGTGCAATTGTTAGGCATTTGGAGATTCTGTTGCATACTCACACCTCCATTGTTGTACTTCTACAACATTCTCAAATTTCAAATACCACTTCAAAATGCTTTTGTGTTCCTTGAACAACAACCATGTTTGCTTCTGCTGTTTACTTTGACTCTCCTGCCTGTCACATGGTGGTGCTAGCATTCATTTGATTAATGCCATCTTTTAATTTTTTTTTTTTATTGTAGAGATTAGGTCTCACCAAGTTGCCCAGGTGGGTCTCGAACCCACGGGCTCAGGCAATCCACTCACC
>NW_007260565.1:533870-564605 GCF_000164805.1 Carlito syrichta | reverse complement strand
TTTTTTAAATTTTTTTTTTTTTTTTTTTTTTTTTGAGACAGTTTTACTCTGTGACCCTGGTTGGGGTACAGTAGCCTGATCTCAGTTCATTGCAATCTCGACCTCAGGTGATCCTCCCACCTCAGCCTCATGACTAGCTGGATCTGCAGGTGTGCACCACCAGACTTGACTAATTTCTTTTTTTTATAGGGACAAGATCTCACTTTGTTGCACAATAGTTCTTAACTTTTATTTCTTTTTCTTACCTTATTGTACTGGCTATGGCCTTCAGTATACTGTTGATGGAAAGTGGTGATAATAGATAATCCTGATTACTCCTTCATCTCATAAGGAAATTTTTTTTTTGTTTTTTTCCTTTTTTCTTTTTTTTTTGAGTTGGAGTCTCACTCTGTCACCCAGACTGGAGTGCACAGTGGCCGCTCCCGGCTACTGTAGCCTCGACCAGCTGGGCTCCGGCGATCCTTCCACCTCAGCCTTCCAAGTACCCGGAATTACAGGCACGCACTACCATGCCTGGCTGATTTTTTTTTATTTATTGTAGAGATGAGGTCTCGCCAAGTTGCCCAGACGGGTCTCGAACCTGCAGGCTCAGGCAATCCACTCACCTCAGCCTCCCAAAGCACAGTATTACAGGCTGAGCCACCGTGCCCGGCTAGGAAAACTTTAAATATTTCACCACTAAGTATAATGTTTGCTGTAAGTTATTTGAGGATACTTTTTTTTTTTTTTTTTTGAGGATACTCTTTATCAGATTAAGGACTGGCAGACTTTCTGATTTTAACAAAATTGATTAAAAGAAATAGCCCTAGACTAGGCGTGATGGCTCATGCCTGTAATCCTTTCACTTAGGGAGGTTGAGGCCAAGCCAGGAATTTGAGACCAGCCTGGGCAACATAGCAAAATCTGGTCTCTAACAAAAAAAATTAGCTGAGTGTGGTGGTATGTGCCTGTAGTCCCAACTACTTGGGAGGCTGAGGCAGAAGGATTGCAAGAGCCCGGGAGATCATGGCTGCTGCTGTGAGCTGTGATTGTGTTACTGCACTCCAGCCTGGGTGGCAGAAACTTAAACTCAAAAAAAAAAAAAAAAAAAAAAAAAGGAATAGTTCTATAAAATGTTAATAATTTAGGTAAATAATTTAGGTGAATTTAGGTAAAAGGTATATGAGAGTTAATTGTAATATTTTTGTAGATTGCCTTGGACATTTTTTTAAAAAGTTAAACAGAAACAGACAAATGTAGATAAATATAGCCCTGTTTTACGGTAAAGTTTGACTTTCAATAATTTTAACAGAGGTTATTTGAGGATACTCTCAACAATTTTGACAATTTAAATATCTAATCGTATAGAAGGTAATATGACTCAGTGCTGCCCAAATTTTCCTTAATTTGACCTTTATGATAACTTTCTAGTGAGTACTGTTCAAAACTCCTGCCCTTTACAAACCATCAGTTACGGTGTTCTCACCTGCAAAATGTGAATTAGGAGTCCTGGGTATTCAGAAATGTTGTAGTGAATATATAAAAGATCCCCAAAATGTAGAAATGCACTTTTGTATATCAGAGAGACAGTTTTATGTGTTAGAGCCAGAGCTCTAGACTCAGATTGCCTGGATTTGAATACTAGCTTCACAAATAACTTAGCTATAAGATCTTGGGCAAGTCACATATTCTAAGTTTTCTTAAAAATTTGGATGTGGTGACAGTAATATTTACTTTTTAGACTGGGAAATACAGTCTATTTATAAAATAAATTAGAGAAAAAGAAAGGATTCACCTCCCCAAAGTAAGAGAGGGGGCAAAGCTTAGGGAAATATGGCCTAGCCAGAGCTCAGTGATTCATGGCCTGGCCAGAACTTAATGAAAGCAATGGCCGACAGTAATATTTTGTACCTTCCAGGGTTGTTGTGAAAGATAATACATTAAAACTAAGGATGATATACATAAAGCTCTTGGCCCAAGCCTGGCATGTGGTATCTGCTCAGTAAATATTAGTTATTGATTAAAGCTAGTTATCTGTTTTTGAAAGCATTTTAAATTTCTCCTCAATCTTTTTTTTTTTTTTTTTTTTATTGAGTTGGAGTCTCACTCTGTCACCCAGACTAGAGTGCAGTGACCGCTCCCGGCCACCGCAGCCTGCTGGGCTCCGGCGATCCTTCTGCCTCAGCCTTCCAAGTAGCTGGAACTACAGGCACACACTACCACACCCGGCTCATTTTTTGATTTATTGTAGAGATGAGGTCTCGCCAAGTTGCCCAGGTGGGTCTCGAACCTGCGGGCTCAGGCAATCCACTCACCTCAGCCTCCCAAAGGCGCGGGATTACAGGCTGAGCCACCGAGCCCGGCTTCTCCTCAATCTTAGTGATGACATAATGACCACCATGTAAAGATTCTTCCTTAAATTCCCACTGACCTAAGGAAAAAAGATATGCAAATATAAAAAAGAAAGCTCTATCTAAAGGTACCTATACATCTCTATTGCATGTAATCTCCATTGCAGAAATCAAAAACTTACAGGCCAAACTCAGCCCATAGGCAGGTTTTATTAGTGTTTAAAGATGAGTTGGTAGCCGGGCTCGGTGGCTGAGCCTGTAACCCCGCGCCTTTGGGAGGCTGAGGTGAGTGGATTGCCTGAGCCCGCAGGTTCAAGACCCGCCTGGGCAGGTGACACTTTATCTCTACAGTAAATCAAAAAATTAGCCAGGCGTGGTAGCGCACGCCTGTAATTCTGGCTACTCAGAAGGCTGAGGCAGAAGGATTGCCAGAGCCCAGGAGGTCGAGGCTGCGGTGGCCGGGAGCGGCCACTGCACTCCAGTCTGGGCAACAGAGTGAGACTCCGACTCAAAAAAAAAAGTTGAGTTGGTGGCCAACTAATCAAAATATCAAAAGATATCACCCTAAGAATTCTCTTGAAAATTTGAAAAGTCTCTTAAATAATTGGAAAATCTAGCAATATGAACCAGATTCTTATGAGCATTAATCTTGCAAATGACTCCTGTGGTGGTATAAACTAAAATTGTATTTAGTACTGAGCTGAATTCTGTCTTTTAAAAAAAAAAAAAAAAAACATAACTGGGTGTTGGTAAGATGCCATGAGATTCAGCATCCAGACACTGATAGCATTTTTGTAGACCACTTAGGCCACATTGGTCTAGACTCTATGTCCTTTCCATGTAACCCCTCAACCAGAAGCATTTCCTAGAGAAATAAATTTAAAAGCTTTTTGTGCAGAGATACTAATTATGTCACTTATAATATTCAGAAACTGGGAAACTGTTAAAGAAACCTAAATGGGAATATTTAAGTAAATTATGGAATATACATAATTAGAAGGTTATGAGTTATTAAAACAGTAACTGTGGGCTGGGTGCGGTGGTTCATACCTATAATCCCAGCACTTTGGGAGGCCGAAGAGAGAGGATTGCCTGAGCCCATGGGTTCAAGACTAGCCTGGGTAACTTGGTGAGACCTCATCTCTACAGTAAATCAAAAAATGTAGGTGGGCGTGGTGGTGCATCCCTGTAGTTCTAGCTACCTGGAAGGATTGCCTGAGTCCAGCAGGTCGAGGCTGCGGTGGCCGTGAGCGTGCCACAGCACTCCAGCCTGGGCGACAGAGTGAGATTCCAACTCAAAAAAATAAAAATACAAAAGTAAAAAAAACAGCATTCTGTGTTATGGTACGATAGTTTCCCTCCTGCTCCTTTTATTTGCTTGCTTCTCTCTCACTTTCAGGAGGTTAGCAGAGGCATTTCATATCAGTGATGATTCTGATCCTTTCAATGTACGTTCTTCAGGGTCAAAATTCAGTGATAGTTTGAAAGAAGATGCCAGGTATGAAACTTGTTTCTTGCTTTCTTAATTATGGCTTCATAAGGGTGTTTTGTCTTTTAAGATGTGATTAACTAACATATACTATATTAAGCCAGTTCAAGTTTGTTGAATCTACTGTAAGAGATTATATGATGTTTAATCAATATTCTTCTCTTGGTTTCTCAAAACTATCCCCTTGAAGAACTGAACTTGGGGTCGGAGTAGGACTAGGGTCATGGTAAGAGTCTGGGCCTGCCGAGGGCTGGACTAGACTGAATTGAAGAATCTCTGGGCTTTATTCCACCTCTGTCCCCAGGTCTCACATTCACATGATTTCTCTCTTGGAGCAGTAATAGCTCTTGTTTTCCTTCTGTCCTCTGGCCCTTCAATGGCTGTTTCTCCCTTCATCTTCTCTTTTCTCATATTTGTTTTCTCTTTTGTTCTTCCTTCGTTCCATCACAGTTGACCTTCTGTTATATGACAGTTCCTGACCTCTGCAGTTTTTCTGCCAACATTGTCCATTGTCCGTTTCTTATAGGCAGAGGGAGGGTACAAGAGGTTCTCAGAAGGGCAGGAACAGATGAAATTAACTATGGTGATTTCTCATTTCAGGAAGGACTTAAAGTTTGTCAGCGACATTGAGAAGGAAATGGAAGCCCTTGTGGAGGCCGTGAATAAGGTTGAAGTCAAAACATTACACTGAAAATTTCTCTAAGGCCAGCTTGATAAAAAATCAAGTTTTGGACTGGAAACACTTTCTACAACCAGCCAGACTGGTTGTAGAAAAAAGTCACAAGTTCCTTGAGGATCCTTATATTTTCCAGAAACCCAGCCATTAAACATCCATGCACGTTTATCCTAGTTCAGTCATTGCAGAAAATATCTTCAATCAGATGTCAGTAAAGATCCCAGCTAAGTGTGTTAGAAAGGGTGAAGAAACTCTGGACAAGGGGGTTCGGTAGTGATAATGACTATATGGGACCCTCAGGAAGACAGAAGGCCCTCAGATCTTTGAAGGTCTGTTGAATGATAGGAGCACATACTTGTTCTCTATTACCCCAAAGGCAGGAAAGAGCCATTGGGGATAGGTGAAGGTTGTATGACTAGAGCTAGAAAGGATCACAAGAGCAGTGACATAGACTCCAAGAGAACAAAGACCTGTCCTGGAGGCAGCTAGGGATGTCAAGGAGGTAACTTTAAGTAAAAGACTTTAATTTAGTCAGAAGCTGCCGATGTTGCATTGGCTTCCTCTTTGAGTGGGGATAGTGAGTGAGAACGAGAGGCTGCCTTAGCCCCTAGCCAATGACGATGGTTTCCCTTTCCCCCATCTTTCTCTTACCTGCTTCCCTTCCTTTCCTCTCTTCCCAATAGTATACTAACAAGGAGAAAAATGAAATGCATTGTTCCTCTCCTAATTAAGAAACCTGAACAAATGTGTTTCTCTGCTTGTGTGTCTGTCCCTGCACACTCATGATTTTTTAGAGTAGAACATACGTTTATAGGAAATTAGATTTTATTTTTAATTTTTCAGAGGCAGTCTCCCTCTGTCACCAGGCTAGAGTGCAGTGATATGATCATAGTTCACTGTTACCTCGTACTCCTGGGCTTAAGGGATCCTCCTGCCTCATTCTCCTGGGTTACTGAGACTACAGGCACGCCCCACCATGCCCATTTGGGGGGGCGGGTGGAGGGTCTTACTATGTTGCCAAGGCTAGTCTTGAACTCCTGGCCTCAAGTAAACCTCCTACCTCAGTCTCCCAAAGTGCTGGGGTTACAGTCGTGAACTATTATGCCTGGCCTATATTTTCTTTTATAAATCTTTAGTTTACTCAGTCATTTCTTGGGAGCATCACTAACTCTTCAGGTAGGAAACCCATCAAGAGGAACTGTTACACTCCTCCCCTTGAGTTTCAGTTCACTTAACCTTTGTCCCTAAACCTGTCCAACTGCTACTGCTGTGGCTCACAGCCTAGATGAAAGATGTGCATCAATTCCCATCTTGCTAAGCCCCTCTGGACTTGTTTGGCTATTAATGAAATGCTATATGATGTGGACCTCTGAAATTCAGTCACCTTTTATTGACCCGCACTATTCTTACAGTGGTAAGATTAGTTGTAAGTATTTGCTTTTTCAGGATGATGTTATCAATCAGTCATTTCTCTTGATACAGGGAAAGATCAGTAAGAAAAGCCACTGCTTCCCTCCCATGAACAGAGACCACCGCCGGATCATTCATGACCTGGCCCAAGTTTATGGCTTGGAGAGTGTGAGCTATGACAGTGAGCCAAAGCGCAACGTCGTGGTCACTGCTATCAGGTGGGTAGATCTTGCTGTCACAGGAAGAACTCCTCAGCCGGGGAGACTTCACCTAGGAAGCAGGGTCAGTCAGTATTTGCTTTTCTTACTTCCACTCTTCCTCTTGCAAGAATAGAAAGAAAATGTGCTTCTCTAGGACTTCCAAGATGATTTAAAGACCTGAGCTTGAGAGTGAACCCCATGCCTCAGTGAGTAGGGCAGACACACTCAGTGCACAAGCCTCACATCTGCCCAGATCCATAGAAGATGCTGGAGGCAGTGTTTCTTCAGAAGAAAAAGACACTTGGTGCCTGAACATCTGTCCCTTTCCCCTTCTGTCTCCTGTTCTTCCCTCTGACCTTTTCCTGGCTCTGTCTCCTGGCAGGAAAATAGAGTGTTGGGCTCTGACTCAAGACATCCTCTGTGAATGATGTTTTGCCACCAGAGGAAACTGAACAGTAATGTGAGCCGGGAGGGAATAGGGAGAATCTAGGATCACTGTTAGAACCTGAGGGAATAAGAAGACTGTCCCAATGAAGAAAACTCAAGTGTGATATAAGAGGAAGCAGGCAACGGGCCCAGCAGAGGTGGGTGGAAAGGACAGGAGATGAAATGCAGGTGGTCATGTCTGAGAGGAGACAGGTTCTGCCAGAGAGTGTTCAGCAGTATCATAGTGCCAAAATCACAGACTGAGTTTCTAGCTGTGTGCCTGCCTCCACAAAACTTGGTGTTTTGGCTTTTATCAGAGGGAAGTCCATGTGTCCTCCTACCACGCTGACAGGTGTACTGGAAAGGGAAATGCAGACACGTCCTCCACCACCAATTCCTCATCACAGACAACAGACAGACAAGTAAGAATTCTTCAGCTGCTTTCCAGGGGACCTGTCTGGTGAGAGAAGCCAGCAGGGGCTGAACTGCCCTGGGCTGTACCAGCCATAGGTGACCTTCCCAGGCCTGACCTTGGGGTGCCATGTTCAAATATGTAAGGGGTGCCATGTTCAAATATGTGGATTGAGGTGGCAGGCACGTTTGTTCATGACAAAGGGGTCCTAAGTTTGATGTTTGAAATGAATGATTTCATTCCAGGGAGAACATAATATAGATGGTGACCTTGGAAAGTGGATTTCAGTCTGTCACACCAGATGGTTTAGGACTGGAACATCACATAGTTAGCAGTAGTTACTCTGAAAATGGAAGTGGGTTTGGGGGTGAGAATTGGTAGTGAAGGGGTAGGAGGTCTTTCATATTTTGTTCTGCCTACTTCTATATGGTGTTGAAGCATATTCTTGATTTAAAGAGAAAAGAAAAGAAAACCAAGTTGGCGAGAAGGAAGTCTGCCAGGTGTGTTCTCAGACAGAAGCAGGGAAGGAGCATCATCCCACCTTCTCTTCTTTTCCCTTGTCAGGAGGGGAACCCACCTGCCCTACTGTGACCAAGGCAGTGTGGCTGAAAGTTACACTTTCAACCCAGAGGGGTCCCTGCTCCTATTCTGGCCTTCACACAGAAGTACTATCAGTACCTGCTCTGTGCTTCCTGCACAGAGGAAAGGTGGTTAGGGCAATTTACAAGGTCACCAGGAGGGTCATAGCAATTGATTTTCACATGGGACAAGACAGGACAGTTGGTGTTGTCCATTGGGCACAGCCTTAACTAAGAGCATCTGGAGCCATGTAGCTCCCAGGACCAGCCCCTTTCCACCCCTAGAAACCAGATGACCTAGATAATTAGCCAGGCATGATGGCGCATACCTGTAGTTCCAGCTACTTAGAAGGCTGAGGCAGAAGGATCGCCTGAGCCCAGCAGGTTGAGACTGCAGTGGCCGTGAGTGTGCCACTGTACGCCAGCCTGGGCAGCAGAGTGAGACTTCATCTTAAAAGAGAGAGAGAGGGAAGGAAGGAAGGAGGGAGCATAGAAGCATGTGAAATCATTTGCCTGTTTATGCCATGCTATATTTTTTTTTTTTACTCTTTGCTTGCTTTGTTTTTGTATAAAACTCTATTACGGAAAATTTTTAGAGTAGAGAGAATAAATGAACACCTGTGTGCCCATCATCAAATTTCAACAATTACCAGCTTATGTTTGCCCTACTAGCTGATCAAAACTTCACAAATGGGATGCTTATTTGGCTTTAAGCTGTTAACTGAGCATTCGTTGAACTGTGAAAGCAGAGAAAGACAACCATCAAGTATAAAATCCTGTAAATAGATTGTCAGAGACCATATCTAAACTCTATAAAGTGTAGAGAATTTATCTCTCAGAATAAAATTCCCCATATAATATGTAAATCTAGAAAAAAATTTTAAGTGTTTAATAATTTAAAAAAATTAAAGCTTCACAAATAGTAACTCATATAATTCTTAACTTTCTGAAGACTGTGTCTGCTTCCCCCAATGAAGAAAAGATTGATCGTTCTTTGTTTTTCAGGAATCCTGGGAGCAGCAATTTACAGAAAATAGCCAAGGAGCCAGTAATTGACTACTTTGATGTCCAGGACTGAGAAGATCAAGAACCAGTTAGATAAAAGAATGATTAGGTGTAGAGGAGGCTTATTTGCCAGCAGATAAATCATGCTTGTTTCCCTACTGCCTGGCAGAATCACAGCCTCACATACTGTCTTGTACTGATACATCCAAAGCATGAGTGTGTCAGAAATCCCCTTGTCTATTCCTGTCTATATAAAATGTTTCAGTATGGTCAGATCTTTGATTGTATGGTCTCTAGGTATTAGTCGTGTATTTGAAGAGACTCCTCCCACCACCACTGTGATTGCTCTGAGAGTTGGAGGAATATTGGACTTTATTTGAACAAACAATAATCTTAGCCTGAAACTGGCTTTACAGCATTTAGTTGTATCCTCAATTGTTCAGTTATTCATTCTCCTGAAAATGCCTGAAACATCGGACAGACCTTACTTTCTTTATCTAAACTGATCAAAATTTTTGGAAAGATACAAGTGACTTTCTTAGTCTAAAATACAAACATTAGAGCTGGGCGCCGTGGCTCACGCCTGTAATCCCAACACTTTGGGTGGCAGAGACGAGAGGGTTGGCTGAGCCCACAGGTTCAAGACTAGCCTGGGCAAATTGGTGAGACTTCGTCTCTACAATAAATCAAAAAATTAGCCAGGTGCGATGGCACGCACCTGTAGTTCCAACTACTTGGAAGGCTGAGGCAGAAGAATTACTTGAGCCCAGCAGGTCGAGGCTGCAGTGGTTGTGAGTGTGCCACTGCACCCCAGCCTGGGCAACAGAGGAAGACTCCTACTCAAAAAATAAAAATAAAATGCAAACATTTACTTAGTATGCTATATCTGGAATCATACATGTTGTCTTAAACCCAACCATCTTACCTAAGTCTTCTGCCAGAATCTCTCATTAGTCTATCTTGCTGAACTTATTTTAGTAGTTCCCAGTACTATCAGTTCTAGACCAAGAGGGATCAGGTTGCTTTACAGTATTCCATTTCCTTAAGTCTCTGGCACTTCACATACTGTAGCACTGAGTATGTCCAGTGACAGTTTAGCCATCCCCCATGATGGCAGAGGACAGAGAGCAAGCTCTCTTCCTTCTGCCAGGTTCACGATGTGACCTCTGTGATCTAACCAGTGTAACCCTATCTCCTCTCTGGTTACTGTCTCACATAGACAACTGTCCTGTGTTGCTTTTCCTAGGCCTTCAGCAGCCATATTGCCTCTCTGAGCTATGGGCTTCTGTTTGGATATTCAACAAAGTATGTGGACAGTCCAGGGCTTATGCCCAGCAGTGCACTGCAGGCATTCTTCAGGATCCTTTAAGGCAGGTGTGTTGATGGTTACATTCGTTTGACCCTCTGCCTTGGCACCCCTCCAGCATGAAGGCCACACTTCTAGGAATTTCCTTCTGCTCCAGAACAAGCCCCAGAGCAGCAGAAGGAGATGTGAGAACTGGAGTCACATCACCAGGCACTTAATTTTTATAGGAAGAGCTGGGCTGCCCTTCGGTTCTCACCCAGACAGTCAGCTTTGAAAGGCATCAGGTATAGCAGCCGGAACAGGCAACTGGAGAAAACCTCCTCTCACAGGCCCCTTTTAGCACAGACAAGTGGTCCCCACACAACAAGAAGCACATGAACATCTACATCTTCAAGCAGTAGCTTCAGGGGGTGAACTGTACGTGTGAGAGCATCTCAGAGGCAATGGGAGGCAGGAGACCTGATTTCAGATCCTAGTTCTGCCATGTAACATCTTGCCACTTAATGGAATGAAAATTTCACTGATCTCACCAGGGTTGTTGTGAGGATTAAAGGAATAATATACATGGAGATACCTGAGTCATCATAGATACAGTTCGTTGAAATGATACTTGGTATCTGGAAAATATGTAAACATCTTTCTCCATATTTCTAGCCAAGCAAAAGGTATAGAATGCTAAACAGTCCTCTTCTGGTGAATGTTCATATGCCTGCCCTGTGGTGTGGCCTGTTTTCTTACATTTACTAATCCAGTGAAGACACATACCTGAACAGATGTTCTTAATGGAATTGTTGATCTGACACAGGTCGTTACTCTGTTATTAAAAACTGAAGAGCCCTTAGAGGAGTATTTTGTGACATTGTGGTGGGAATGGATTGACTTGTGGTGGAGACAGGACACGTGGGTGGGGAAGAGAAATGGGAAGAAGCATTTTAGCTGAGGCTTGAGATGGTAGACTACCACTTAGAGGAGGAAAGAGGCATGCCAAATGAGGGCAAACAACATGCGACAGGGCTAGGGGTGTGGGTTGTGGGTTTGAGAAAGGGTTAGTTGTCCAGAGTGGGCAGACAGCTGGAGGGACAGGTGGTGAGGCTGGAGAACAGGGGTCAGCTCATGGGGAGCCACTGAAGAATTCTGAGCGGAATGGCCTGTCTGGATTTATGATCTAGAGTAGGAGTCAGCAATGTGTTCTTGAGAAAACCAGATAGTAAATACTGTAGATTTTGTGAGACTTCATTTTTGTTGCAGGTACTCAATTCTGCCATCATAGTGTGAAAGCAGCCATAGTAAAGGAATGAGCATGGTTCTGTTCTAACAGGATTTTATTTATAGAAGCTGAAATAATTTTTTATAATTTTGACGTGTCACAAAATATTATTTTGACTTTTTTTCCCATTTAAAGATGTAAAAACACATTCTTAGCTCATGTGGTGTGCAAAAATAGGCAGCGGCCAGGCATGGTGGCTCATGCCTATAATCCCAGCACTCTGGGAGGCCAAGGCGAGAGGATTACCTGAGCCCAGGAGTTCGAGGCCAGCCTGGGCAACCTGGCCAAAACCTCATCTCTGAAATAAAAAAAATTAGCCGGGCATGGTGGCACACGCCGGTAGTTCCAGCTACTTGGAAGGCTGAGGCAGAAGGATTACCTGAACCCAGCAAGTAGAGACTGCGGGGCCAGTGAGCATGCCACTGTACTCCAGCCTGGATGACAAGTGAGACTCCAACTCAAAAAAAGCAAAAAGGCAGCGGGCTGGATTTGAACACAAACCTTAGTTTACCCACACTGTTCTAGAGCAGTCCTTCCGGCAGAAGTGTGTAGAAGGGGTTAGAGGGCTACTTTGAGGCAAGGATCCCAATTAAGAGAGGTCTGCTAGTTTGTACTGTCTTCTCCACTACATGGCAGAGCAGGGTCAACTGATGCAGCTCATCTTGGCTCAGCAGGTCAGGACTAGTGGGAGGAAGCTCATACTGTGTCCTAAAGGAGCAAACACTAGTAACATCCCCAACTCCACCTCCCCACCCCCTAGTAAAGACCTGACTTTTTCTACAATGGCCACCAGAGGGCGGTATGTTTCCTCAAACCAGGAACCCAGGGGTGGGATGGAGGAGGCTTACACTACCTCAGGAAAACTCTATTTAAAAACTTTAAGTAGAGTTTATAACCTATATGCTTAAATTTTGTCACATTATCTTCTTTTTTCTTTTGAGTCCGGGTCTCACCATCACCCAGATTGCAGTGCAGTGACAACGTCATGGCTCACCACAGCCTTGATGTCCCGTGCTTGGGTGATGTTTCCCCTTAGCCTCCCGAGTAGCTGGGACTACAGATGCATGCCACCACGCCTGGCTCATTTTTTGATTTTTGCTATGTTGCTTGAGCTGGTCTCGAACTCCTAGGCTCAAGCAATCCTCCCGCCTCTGCCTCACAGAGTGCTGGGGTGACAGGTAGTCGCCACCACACCCAGCTTCATTTCTATTTTAATACTGTTTTCTGTCTGCTCATATACACAGTATAAACACCCAGGGAAACTTGAGGCATGCAGATATCTGAAGCAGAGGGAACAGCCATTGCAAAGGCTCTGGCTAAAGCGTGCTACGCACCTCGAAGGAGCAACAAGGCCATCGGGGTGTCAGGGGAGTTGAGTGATGGGAAGAGAGGAGTTATGAAAGGTGACAAAGGGAACCTGATGGGGCGGGTCCTTGTAGGCCATAGAGCGGTCTAGGGCAGGGGCACCAAAGGTAAAATCTGGCTCATTTTTTGAAAGGGTCATCCTGGTTGCTGTATCGAGATGAGACTAGGTCAGAGTGGGAGCAAGGGAAGAGGCCCAACGACCAGAAGACCTGCTGTCGTTCGAAAGACAGCAGCGGCTGGCACCAGGGTGGTGGTAGTGTGGTGGTGAGACGTGGTTGGGTTCTGGGTACATTTGGCAGATAATGCCTATAGGATTTGCTGGCAGCTGGGATGTGGGGAGTGAGAGGGAGAAAAGAGTCACGGATGACTTCAGAGTTTTTGGCCTGAGCAATTAGAGGACTGAATTTGCTGTTTACTGAGATGGGAAAGAGTGTGGGAAGAGCAGGCTTGGGGGACAAAAATCTATCCAGTAGGCAGGTGCATGTGGGAGTCTGAAGTCTAGAGACAGGATAGGCTGGAGATCTGCTTTGGGGAGCTGTTAGCATATAATGGTATTTAAAGACTGGCGATTATACTGAGAGGAAGGGTAGAAGAGAAGATATCCAAAGGCTGCTACACCCTGGGCATGCTGTTATATAGAGATTAGGGAGCCGAGAACAGGGCAGGACTTCGAGATTTCCAAAGCGGAGGTGAGGGCTTAAGCCGCAGGACTCTGCTTCAGGAGTCCTGTGAGGTGAGGATCTTGGGGTTTTCTTCCAGGTTGCCTGGGAGAGTGTGGGCTTCCCTCAACTGTCCTGACCTGTCTGAACCCCTCGAGAGAAGAACCCCAAGGCACATAGACAGCTAAAGCCCCAGGGTGTTCAGGCCCCCAGGGCCCAGGGAGCTCATGGACCTTGGCTGCCTCCTGTCCTCCTCATCCCTTAGATTTGGGTCCTCTCAAGGGTGCCACAGTCTCTCCCTGGGCCACCTCATCCCCTGCAAACCTTCAAATGCCACTCCTGGGTTTAAATGCTCTGTCACCAGCCCAGGTCCTGTCTTTGCCTAAATGTTCCATAAGCCTCTCTGACTCAGCATGTTCAGCACCAAATCCATCATTGCCCCCCACCAAACTGTCTTCTGATGTCTCTCTCCACCCCCTACCCAGTTCCTAGACAGAGCCCCAGGCGACCCCCTTGACCCTTGCCACAGCCAACTCAAGGCCCACAGCTTCCAGCCTCTAAATCTTCATTTTGGGAGCCTCCTCTGTTCTCCATCCCCTGCCTCAGCAGCTGCTTCAATTCAGCTGCTTCTCATGGGTTCTTCTGCCTCCAGTCTCCTTTTCCAATCCAGCCTACACACAGAGGCCAAAGGACTTTTTCTCAGGCAGAAAGCTGACTCTGCCATTACTTCACTTAACACTTTTCTCTGAATTTCTCAGAGGCAAAAGTACCAGCTCCCACCCTGGATCCCTAAGCACCTCCTCCACTGTAGTCACTCTGAGCAGCCTGTGGCTCACAACTCTGTGCCTTTGCGCCTGCTGTTCTCCCTCCTACCTGCTCATGGTAAACAGAACTCTGGCCTAGTGCAGGTGAGAAGTGCCCTCAGCTGCAATAGGCTCTGCGTTGTGGGGGAAGAAGAGAGTTCCAGTGGAGCTCTGGGAGGCCTCCTAGTTGAAGCATCCCCTTCCCAGACTCCTTCCCAGGTCAGAGACCACTATGGGGCCAAAAGGTCGGGTGGACCCGGGAGGGCACCTTCTACTTGCCTCCCTGCTCCCCATACTGGGCTTTCATTAGCCTCAGAAGTTCAACGTCTAATTTCCCCTGACCCCAGGGTCAGAAGCCAGGGAAGGGGTGTGGGAATGGCGAGGCTTGGGGAGGGCAGGAACACATTCTTGGTGGCCCTGGTAGGGCCCTTGCAGGGGCCTCTTGCAACCCCCAACTAAGGAATCCTACTCATTGGCTGAGGGTTTGGTTGGGTCCCCGGGTGACTCAAAGGCTCAGTCCAAAGCGTATGGTCATCTGTGTGAGCTGTGTGTATCTTCTCCCTAAGCCCCTGACCCAGCCTCCAAGCCTCCAGCCTCCACTCAAGCAGGCCCTCCCTCTAGGCCCAGAGTATCCTCTCCAGAACCCCCTGTACCCACTCCCCAGACCCCCACCTTGGCTCCTGAGTCCTGAGTGCAGAGACAAGGAGAAACCATGAGTTCTTGCAAATCCCGCCCAACCTTGCTCCTTCACAGGGGAATGCTAATGGCAAAAAGTAAACCTGAAGCACCTCAGTTCCTCTGAGCCTCATCCCATTTTGCAGGTGAGGAAACTGAGTTCCAAAGGTTAAATAACTTACCCAAAGTTCAGTGTTGGACACTTGAATGGTTTGTGTGTGTGTGTGTGTGTGTGTGTGTGTGTGTGTGTGTGTGTGTGTGGAGGGGGAGTTGTCTTGTTTTTTGAGTGTTTGTTTCATTATGATAATTGTGCCTTTATGTCATATCTACCCTTCTTTACAGAATACATGTCACAGTTTATAAACCAGCACTAGCCAAGCTCACATTCTTGGGTGCTAGGTCAATGCACAAGCTTAGGAGGCACATTGACAAAGGCTGTAATCCCTATTCTCTACCCCTACTGAGACAATCTTTCCTGCCTCAGTTTCCTTGCATGTAAAATGGGCATGACTAGAGGAGGGTCACATCAGAGGACATGTCGTGACAGCAGCAAACACTCCCCACGTACCTGGCATAACCCATGTCATTGTCCCAGCAACCATTTGAGGTGAGAGCTATTATCCCATCTTGTTTAAGTTCCTACGGCTAGTGAGTGGCAGGGCAGGTATTTGGATCCAGGTGGGTTGGCTTGGTTGTCTGTGCTAAGAGCTACAGTATGAGCCCCTGCCACATACAAAATCACTCTAAGGCCCACTGTTTCTACTGTAAGATCAGTGCAGGTGGGTGTGGAGCCACGGTCAGCCTGTGTGCTCAGAGTGACCACAGCCTCCTCACACAGGGTATCAGCACTAGGACCAACCTGATGTGGCTGCCCTGCCTCTTCTTGCACTGCAGGATCCATATGAGGGAGAAAGCAGTGAAGCCAACCAGACCCAGGTGCTGCCAGTATCCCTCGGAAGCCCTGAGAGTGAACAGAAGGGCAGGCCACACAAGGAGTGAGGAGCTTTTCCCCAAGCCGGAATCACCAGGCTGAGGAGCAAACACTTGTCTGCAAAGCCTTGGGGGGACCTAGCCTGGGGATTGGGGTCATGACATGAGGCTCCAAAGTACTGGAAGAAGTCAGAGCTGGGGGGCTCCTCAGATACCAACAGATCCAAACTTCATTGTCCAGATGGGGAAACTGAGGCCCAGAGAGGGAGGGGGTCCTGTCTGAGTCACACAGCCAGTCCGTGCTGGGACTGGAAGAATGAGAGAGGCCCCCGTGCTCCCATGGCTCATGTTCCAGCCTGGCTCCTAGAGCTGCACGGATGTGTTTACAGGAGGCACCGTGTGTGTGTGTGTGTGTGTGTGTGTGTGTGTGTGTGTGTGTGTGTGTGCATATGTGTGTGACCGCAAGGCCAAGAGCAGGGCCCCAGTTGACCTCCCACCCCACCCTATCCTGGCTGCGTCCTTCCTTCCTGGAGTGGGACCTGCCTGTCTCCTCCAGAGACCGGTCACCTCTGCCCCAGCCCGTGGCCTCACCTCCCCTGTGCCTGGCCTTGGCCCACCCACGGTCCCCCTTCTTCTCTGACCTCATCTCCTTCCACTCTCCCTTTCCTCTTCCCGTTCCTGCACAATGGCTCTTCCAGGCTCCCGCTCAGGCCACTGGCAACCCTTGCAGCCTCGTCTGCCTGGCTCACTCCCCCACCCCATCAGGTCTTTACTCAGTTATCTTCTTAGGAAGGCCTTCTCTCTTCACCCCTCCTCTCACTTCCTCTCCCCCTTCCTTGCTTTTCCCCGTAGCGGCTAACATTAACACCATATATTTTCACAGAACGTTAGCTCCATAAGAACAAGGATGATTGTTCCTCTCATTATTACTATTTTTTTTTATTTGAGGTCTCACTCTGTCACCCAGGCTGGAGCACAGTGGCCTAATCACAGCTCAACACAGCCTCAAACTCCTAGGCTCAAGCAATCCTCCTAACTCAGTCTCCCAAGTAGCTGGGACTACAGGCACGGGCCACCAGCTAATTTTTTTTTTTTTTTTCTTAAGAGATGAGGTCTCGCTATGTTGCCCAGACTGCTCTTGAACTTCTGGGCTCAGGCAATCCTCCACTTTGGCCTCCCAAAGTGCTGGGATTACAGGCGTGAGCCACCATACCCACCCAAGGCTAGTGCCTATGTTCTTTTTTTTTTTTTTTGAGTTGGAGTCTCACTCTGTCACCCAGGTTGGAGTGCAGTGGCACGGCCACCCCAGCATCGACCTACTGGGCTCCGGTGATTCTTCTGCCTCAGCCTTCCAAGTAGCTGAAACTACGATGCTTGCTACTACGCCCAGCTAATTTTTTAATTTATTTATTGTAGAGATGAGGTCTCGTCAAGTTGCCTGGGCTGGTCTTGAACCCGCGGGCTCAGGCAATCCACTTGCCTTGGCCTCCCAAAGTGCTGGGATTACAGACTGAGCCACCGAGCCTGGCCGTACCTATATTCTTGACACTAGAATGGCATCTGGCACATTGTAGGCTGTCAACAAATGTCTGCCAAGAGAATGGAAAGGCTTGCCCTATGACTGGCATCAGGGCTCATTTGAGCCTGACATTGGAACCAGAAGCTGCAAGGTGTCATGGGCAGTTGGCCTAAGGCAAGTCTATGGCGGAGTCGTTGACCACAGGTAGGTGTTGTGGACAGATCCTCTGCTGTTCTGCCTCCAGAGCCACCTCCCAGGGACATAAGAATGCCAGAAGGCTGAAGTTCAGTGAGCAGCAGAGGAGGGTAGGAACCAAACTCCCAGGCCCTGTCTGTCTGTCTGTCTATCTGTCTCAGCTGAAACTGAGATCTTGGGACCATGTTGCTCTGGAATGCCAAGAATGAGAAAAGTCCCCTCTTCATGCTACAAAGCCACTGAGGCCAGAAGTAGGGGAGGGGCTTGCCCAAGGTCACAAAGGGAGGCTGCTGTATGGCTGGAGATGATAACAGCTCTGGACCCATCCCTGGTCACTGAGGGTCCTGGATCCCCTGGCTTGGATCCTCCCACCATTGGACATCAGACATACTCAGCCTCTCCCCTTCCTCCTTGGGTTCCGTATGATCTTACCAGACTTTTTACCTGTTGTACTTCCCCCTGCCTCATTTGCCCAAGCTGGAGTGCAGTGGCAGGTTCACGGCCACCGCCGCCTTGACCTGCTATGCTCAGGGGATCCTTCCTCCTCAGCCTTCCGAGGGGCTGAAACCACAGGTGCATGCCACCACCCTCAGTTAATTTTTTTATTTATTGCATGTATGAACCACCTATTTCTTCTTTATGTTTTTAAATATATGATAGGTATCAGCAAACATATATCACATTTATATATTATCAAGCACAATCATATAACCAAATCTATAATTTACCCCCCAAAACTAGAATATTATTATAATTATTTTGATTTGGGATATCACCCTATTGCCCAGGCTGAAGCACAGTAGTACAATCACAGCTCACCACAGCTTTGACCTCCAGGGTTCAAGAGATCCTTTTACCTCAGCCTAAAAGTAGCTGGGCCTACAAGTGCAAGCCGCTATGCCTGGCTAGTTATTTTGGTTTTTTTATAGAAACAAGTCCTGCCGGACTCGGTGGCTCAGCCTGTAATCCCGCGCCTTTGGGAGGCTGAGGTGAGTGGATTGCCTGAGCCTGCGGGTTCTAGACCCGCCTGGGCAACTTGGCAAGACCTCATCTCTACAATAAATAAAAAAAATGAGCCGGGTATGGTAGCGCGCGCCTGTAGTTCCAACTACTTGGAAGGCTGAGGTGGAAGGATCGCTGGAGCCCAGCAGGTCGAGGCTGCGGTGGCTGGGAACGTGCCACTGCCCTCCAGTCTGGGCGACAGAGTGAGACTCCAACTCAAAAAAAAAAAAAAAGATAGAAAGAAACAAGTCTTCACTATGTTTTCCAGGCTGGTCTTGAGCTCCTGGGCTCAAGTGATCCTCCGGCCTTAGCCTCTCAAAGTGCTAGGATTATAAACATGAGTCACCACATCCAGATAGAAAATTATTGATAGCTTGCATTACCCCGTCCCTCCCCATCTCTGTCTCCCTGTAGGAATTATTGTGTTTTTTTTAAGATGGTTTTATTGCCGGACACAGTGGCTCATGCCTATAGTCCCAGCACTTTGGGAGGCCGAGGTGAAAGGATTGCCTGAGCCCACGGGTTCGAGACCAGCCTAGACAACATGGTGAGACCTCATCTCTTCAATAAATGTAAAAATTAGCTTTGTGTGGAGGCACGTGCTTGTAGTTCCGGCAACTTGGAAGACTGTGGCAGAGGGATCACCTTAGCTCATCAGGTCAAGGCTGCTGTGGCCATGAGCATGCCACTGCACTCCAGCCTGGGTGACAGAGTGAGATGCCAACTCAAAAAAAAAAAAAAAGATAGTTTTATTACATGCATATGTATGCCCAAAGAATATTTTGTTTTCAGTTGTAAAACTGATATTATACTGTTTACATTCTACTGTATTACTTTTCTTTTTTTTTTTTTTTTTTATGAATCAGAGTCTCACTCTGTCGCCCAGGCTGGACTGCAATGGCATGCTCATGGCCACTGCAGCCTCGACCTGCTGGACTAAGGTGATCCTTCCAACTCAGCCTTCCAAGTAGCTGAAACCAGAGGCGCGTGCCACCACACCTGGCTAATTTTTTTGATTTATTGTAGAGAGGAGATAGTGCCATGTTGCCCAGGTTGACTTGTACCCGTGGGCTTAGGCAATCCTTTCACCTCCACCTCCCAAAGTGCTAGGATTACAGGTGTGAGCCACCTCGCCCAGCTTTTTTGAACTTCTAGGCTCAAGCAATTCTCCTCTTTGGCCTCCCAAAGTGCTGGGATTTCAGACGTGAGCCACCATGCCCAGCCAAGGCTAGTGCTTATATTCTTTTTTTTTTTTTGAGTGAGGCTGTCATTCTGTCACCCAGACAGTGGCACAATCATGGCTTACTGAAGCCTTGATTTCCTGGGCTCAAGCAACCCTTCTGCTTCAGCCTCCCAAGTAACCGGGACTACAGATACACACCACAATGTCTGGTTAGTTTTTGGGGGTTTGGGGTTTTTTTTAATTTATTTTAGTAGCATGAGGACTCTCTATGTTGCACATACTAATCTCAACCTCCTGGGTTCAGTGATTCTCCTGCCTCAGCCTCCCAAAGTCCTGAGATTACAGGTGAGACCCACTGCACCCAGCCTACTATATTGCTTTTTTATGCCTCCAAAATATTTATTGTTGCAGGTACCTATTGTGTCTTAATTTTCACTGTTGTATCGTATTTTGTTATGTGCAATTGTGCAGCATTGTACGAGTGGGAGACCCAAAAGAAAACTGGAATTATTTTTTGGAGGTGGGTCCCTTGTAGTACAGCCTTCCCCGGTAAGTGTTCCAGGAACTCATCAGCATCAGTATACCAGCTAGTGTTATTGTGAGAGGCTGTGTTGGCTTCAGTAAATTTTTTTTTTTAGATGTTTTCAACAAGTTTGCCCGTTTCATGCTGGGTGATTTATGAGCACACCTGCCCACCCCACACCGCCCAGGGTGTGCAGCAGTTTTTGACCAAAAAGGTCATGACCTCTGTGTCCCACCCTCCTTATTCACCCGATCTCACCCGAGTGACTTTTGTTTGTTTCCCCAAATGAAAAAGTCCTCAAAGGGAAACATTTTGCCAATGTGGAAGAGGTGAAACAAAAAATGGCAGAAGTACTAAAAGGCATCAAAATGGATGAGTTCAGAAACCGTTTTGAGCAGTGGAAAAAGCATCTCGATAGGTGTATCACTTTGAATGAAGAGTTTTTGGAAGGTAACTGAGGTTTAAACACGTAAGAAGAAATACAAAATTTGCTATAAGTAAATTCCAGTCTTCAGGGTTTCCCCCTTGTATGTATCTGTTTCCCTATTGATGGACATCTGGGGTGTTTCCAGTGTCTCCTGACCCCTCCCTTGTGCTCTATTCCATGACACAAAGCCATGCCTTCACAGATCTCTGTCTTCAGCGGTCTTCTGAGCTCCAGACTATATAAAAGACATAACTATGAGTATTTACTGAGCATGTACTCTGTACCAGAAACTATTCTCAGCATTTTACATATTTTGGCATGTTTAATGTTCACAGCAGATTACATTCTTTTTTTTTTTTTTTTGAGTTGGACTCTCACTCCATTACCCAGACTATAGTGCAGTGGCACGCACGCTCACGACCATCCCAGTGTTGACCTGCTGGCTCAGGCAATCCTTCTGCCTCAGCCTTCCAAGTAGCCAGAACTACAGGCGTGCACTACCACGCCTGGCTAATTTGTTGATTTTTTTATCGTAGAGATGAGGTCTTGCCAAGTTGCCCAGGCTGTTTTCGAACCTGTGGGCTCAGACAATCCCCTCACCTCGGCCTCCCAAAGTGCTAGGATTACAGGCTTGAGCTACTGCACCCAGTCACGGATAATATTCTTATCCCCACTTTACAAATGAGAATATTGGAGCCCAGAGAGGTTAAGTAACTTGTCCAAGACCACACACCTCTCGCCCTGCCCAAAAGTCCCATAGGCGACTCAAACGCAAATGTCCGTGACATAATTTATCATCTTCCTCTCCAAACCAGTTCCTAGCTCATGCTCCACTCTCATTGGGGACATCCCCAATTCCCCATACCCAAGCCAGGAACCATAAGTTATCTCTGACTCCTTCTTCTCCCTCACTCACTCCATCCAGGTGGGGCCCAAGTCCTGCCAGTAGCACTTCTAGGTATTGATCAGACCCTGTCTGTCCCCTCCATGCCACAGGGCTGACCCGTTAGATGCCTTGATGCCTCTCCTGGTCTCCTGCCTGTCACTACACTCTCTACAGGCCCATCTCCACC
Organism: Carlito syrichta; assembly: GCF_000164805.1. Taxonomy (NCBI): domain Eukaryota; kingdom Metazoa; phylum Chordata; class Mammalia; order Primates; family Tarsiidae; genus Carlito; species Carlito syrichta. The sequence continues at coordinate 543,152 of NW_007260565.1, read as the reverse complement.
AGTGCCAGGGCCTGCTAGGTGGGCTTTCACCCTTCTAACCCCCGCTCCCCTCAAACTGTAAAGTGCAGCTCCTAGCCCCAGAAAGGACACCCCTACCCTCCCTCTGCTCTGTCTCTTCCTCTGGGAAGCCACTCCTAGCCTCAGCCCCGAGGCTGGCTGTGAGCTCCCCACCCTGAATCCCACAGCCTCCAAGCATCCCACTCTCCACTTGCTCCTTCCTCATAACTACTTATTCCCAAGATTGCATTAGACTGCCACCCTCAAAGTCAAAGGCCCAGCCTTATCTACTGTGCATCTCCAAGGTCTAGGCAGGGCCTGCACACAGTAGGTGCTCAATAATTATTGAAAGGCTAATTGCATGAACGATGACAGGAACCATGCTTGGTGCTGCCTTCAGAGTCCCAGGAAACAGGATGATGCCTGCCTGGTCCCAGGATCAGCAGATCCTGTCTCCCCCCAGGCCCCAAACCTCTGTGCCTGTTCCTCTGGAGTCTCTGGAGCCCCAGGATTTTTTCCTGTGTCTTCACCTTTTTGAAGGATTTCCCTCTTTGCATCTTCCTTTCTAACTCGGGAATTCCTTCGTGTGGGAGTGCTCAGGCACCAGGAAAAGGAGCCCAACCCCTTACCTGCTTTCAATCTATATCAAGTATTGTCAAGGGAACAAAAATTGATTTCTAGAAGGGAGGGTGAAGAATCTTATTATTTTAATGTATAAAGCACAGATATATACAAAGTACATAAACAGATATATAGTGTATCTATGGTATTAAAATTTCATGGGATTAAAAAAATGTCTAAAGGGCTGCTGCGGAGGGCACTGGTGAAAAAGAATGAGAAATTCTGATCTGCACTCTTGGGTCTTGCTTTGTCTGGTTCAAGAGCTGACCAGGACTGGAGGAAGGGAAGAACCAGGGAAAAGTCTAGACTCCATCCCAAGGTACCCTTAAGGTATTCCCCCAAAGCCGCCCCACCAGCTAGCTATGAGCCTTTCCCCCAAACCACCTTCCCGCCCCTGAGCCCACAAGTCCCCCGTCTGTGTCTGGCTTGTTTTCACCTCACCCTGTTCCTACTGACCTCCCCATTCTCACCCAGGGGGCATCCCAGCTCCCAGGGCTTGAAAGAGTTGAGGCCTCTCAGCTCTGTACTCTAGCCTGAGGCTAAGACATAACCCAAGAGCTCCAGGAAGAACCCAGGAGGGGAGCCCAACCACCGGAGGTCCCCAAGAGGTGGAGGTGCTACTGTGGGAGACAGTGTGTCTTTATTGGGGCAGGGACGGGGTCCCAAATAACCTCTACTTAGAAGTGCTCTAGGGGCATGGGGTCATGTAAGAGTGGGACCGGCTGGGTGGAAGATCTGTTAGTAGGGGTCACAGAGACAAGGGGGAGAGGAGAGGTCATGGACAGGTGAGATTCGGGCTTGGGTGACACAGTCGTCTTGGGGTCTTCATATGCCTCCGGGTCCTCCAGTCTCTGGGGCTCCTGTGGGGTGCTGGAGCCGATGAAGACCAGGTAGATGATGCCACCTATGTAGGCACCCAGAATTGGTGCCACCACTGGCACCCACCACCAGTTCTCCCCAGCCCTGCAAGCAAGAGGCAGAGACCTGCTGAGGGGCTGATGCCCAGGACGGCACCCACATCCAACTCAGGCCAAGACAGGGTGAGTTGAAGAGTCATCCCCATCCTACCCTCCAGGAGACACCCCCAACCTGGAGCCCTGATCAGACTCAGCCTGACAGGGACTGGGTTGGCACTCAGTCCAGGAGCAAGGTCTGCATCTGTGCTGGTCTGGGGAAATGTTGGGACCCACTCCTGTGCCCTAGGCCACCCAGGGCTCTGCAGGACTCTCCTGTGGGGCTCCTCACATCACCACCACCCCTCCGCCTGCAGGGGACCCACAGAAAGCTTGCTGGAATGGGCTTGGGCAGGGGAAGTACCTGAAGACCGGTTTGCCCCAGCCAGCAATGAAGGTGAAGAAGCGAGGGGGCAGGTCCCGGGATGGGTTGATGGCATAGCCTGTGTTCATGCCTAGGGACGCCCCCATGCTGACAACGAGGATGCCGATCACCAGCGCCTGTGTCCCTTGCAGCGCTGGGTTGTTCTCCTTGTCCGTGATGGCGAAGAGACATAGCTGCAGCATCCCTGTCAGTAACACCTGGGGAACAGACGCTGTGGCAGCCCACCTGGGGCCCCTAGCCAAGCCACAGGGCCTCGGCAGTGCCCCAAATTCAAACCCCCCAGCAGAAACATGTCTTGGTACAGTCCCCATCCAGAGTCCTTGTCCTCGCTATCATGAGGGGCTCCCTGCTGGCTCCTTCCTGAGGGGTGGAGGGCATGGGGAGGGGTACCGTCCTGGACCACTGACCTCATTCAGGAAGCCCCACCACAGTGTCATGTGATCAGGAAGGTAGGTGGCAAAAATGCCAGCGGTGGCTGTGGGACCGGTCACCATCAACTGTCCACCCGAGAAGTGGAGAATGGCCGCTGTGGAAACATCAGTGGAATGTGAACCTACCCCCAGCTAAACCCTACAGGGTTCCCAGAAATGAGGGTGGAGGGTGGGGAGCTCCAAAGTCTTTTTCTCCCAGACATATTTATGGACCAGGACACTGAGGTCCAATGAGTCCGTATTTCAGAGGAGGAGGCTGAGGTCAGAGGCAACAACCCAGGGCAGAACACTCACGGTAGAAGAGGCCATAGATGGTGGCAGCAGCTGTGAAGGAGCCCAGGAACTGACCCAGCACATATACTGGAAACTTCTTCCAGGACATGCGGCCTAGTGCACAGTTGGTGAAGGTCACAGCCGCGTTCATGTGGGCCCCTGTGGGGAGGGGGCAAGTGTGTTGGGGGACTGAGAGCAGAAACAAACAGCAATATAAATAATATTGAGAATGACAACATTAATAACAGCTGTTGTTCATGTGGGACAAGAGCTCTCTCATGTAACCCTCACGGCGACCCCATGAGGCAGGGACCACCATCTCCAATTCACCATTAAGGAAATTAGGGACAGAGAAGATAAATTACTTGCCTAAGATGACCCAGCTAGTAAAAATGGTGGGTCAAGGGGACCCATGAACAGTCTGAGGCAGACAGTCTTAGGAAAGAGGTTCAGAGGTTTTCTCCTCCCTCCCTGTGGCTAGTAAGGGCTCAAGGCACTTGGCTATGTCAGAGAAGGGGCTGGCTAGAGGTGGGCAAGAAAAAGCCTGCATGGGACACCTGATTTAGCCAGTCAGGCGGGGCCTGGTCTCACTCACCAGAGATGTTGCCTGCCACGTGCACGCCCATGGTGACTCCGAAGCCAAAACCCAAGTTGACACCGAGGAAGCTCCCATATTTTTTATCTCCTAGAACCATGTGGGCCACAGAACCAAGGCCAAACACCTACGAGGGAGGGCCTCTAAGGGGGCCGCCTGCCAGAAGCCCCAACCTCAGAGGAGGGCTCAGAGCTCGGTTCTAGCTCCTCAGCCCCCATGCCCTGGGCCTCCCCAACATTGCCCTTGAAGACGCTCTGCCATGCCCTCTTCTTCCAGACCCCTCCCTCTTCATGACCTCTCCTCCCGGGCCTCTGCTGAGGCCTCTCAGACCTGAGCCAGTGGGAGCTGGGTGGGTTGGCATAGTCAGAGGCTCTTATGACACACATCCGGGGACCTCAGATGATCCCCCACCTTCACAGGGGGAACAGAGGCCTGAAGGCAGGCCCTCGCTGGGCTTCAGGCTATATCCATCTTCCCCTTCAGCTCCGGTGCCTGTGCCCATCTGCTTCCATGGTCTTACTTGTCTTTGCTGACTTTGGTACTCTTGACCACCCTGTGCTTTGGGAAAGTCCCTCCACCTTGGCCTCCATGATCTCTCTCTCTCCTGGTCTTCCTTTTACTGTGCCAGCCTCTCTCTCTCTACAGTTCCTTCCCACATTCTTCTTCCTTCATCTGCCTCATGAACACAAATGATCCAGGCTCCATCCGTGGCTCCTTTCACGTCTCACCCCAGTCATTCCTCCTGGATCTTCTTACCAGGTCTGTGGCTTCAGATATCCCTGATACACCAAAATTCCCATAATCTCCATCTGGGAGCCAGATCTTTATTTCCATGTACCCACTGGAAGTCTCTTGTGTGTTTCATGGGCATCTCAGCCTCTGCTAAAAGCTCACTATCTCTCAGAAAACCTGTTTCTCACCCCATGTTCCCCATCCCAGTTGGCCAAGCCAGAGACCCAGATGTTGCAACAGAGAGCCTCCTCTCCCTCTCCCCCAGCACCCAATCAGCTCTGCTTCCATTCTCCCTGGATCTTGCCTGGGCTTCTCCTTGCCAGGAGTCAGAGTGACCTTCCTAACAAAAATTTTCTCATGTCTTCCCCTTGCTTAAACATTCACTGGCTCTGGCTCCCTTCTGTTTCTTTTTTCTTTCTTTTTTTCTTTTTTTTTTTTTGAGTTGGAGTCTCACTCTGTCACCCAGACTGGAGTGCAGTGGCCGCTCCCGGCCACCACAGCTTCGACCTGCTGGGCTCCTGCGATCCTTCTGCCTCAGCCTTCAGCCTTCCGAGTAGCTGGAATTACAGGCGCGCGCCACCACGCCCAGCTAATTTTTTGATTTATTGTAGAGATGCGGTCTCGCCAAGTTGCCCCGGCGGGTCTCGAACCCGCGGGCTCAGGCAATCCACTCACCTCAGCCTCCCAAAGCGCGGGATTACAGGTTGAGCCACCAAGCCCTGCTCCCTTCTGTTTCTAAGATCAAGTCTAAACTCAGTAGGCCACCATCAAGGCCCTTCATAATTTCATCCCTTCTGCCTCTCACATCTGCCCCAATATTCTCTATGTTCAGCATTAATATTACTATAAATAATAATATGTATTGAGTACTTACTATGTGCCAGGGGCTAGTAAGCAAGTTATATGCATCATCTCCTTTAACACACCAATCTTATGAGTTAGGTACTATTGTTCTTTCCATTTGACAGATGGGCAACCTGAAGCTTAGAAAAATGGAATGGCTTGTCCAAGGTCACACAGCCTGTACACAGCTGAATCCAGCCAGTCGCCTATGCCAGATGGCCTTAAACCAAACTGCTCCACGCATGCTTTGCTTTCTCATGTCTATGTTTTTGCATATGATATTCTCCCTACCTGGAATGCCTGAGCCTAGATCCTGATACTCTACAAGGCCAAGCCTGGATAATACCTCCTTTGTAAAGTTCATTTGTTTTGTACATATAGGTTTTTGGTTTCTGTTTTTTGTTTTGAGTCAGGGGTCTCACTTTGTCCCCAGGCTGGAGTGTTATGATCACAGGTCACCGCATCCTCAACCTCCTGGGCTCAGATGATCCTCCATCCTCAGCCTACCAAGTAGCTGAGACTACAGGTGTGTGCCACCACACCCAGCTAATTTTTTAATTTTTTGTAGAGATGAAGTCTCACTATGTTGCCCAGGCTGGTCTCAAACTCCTGGCCTCAAGCAATCCTCCCGCCTCAGCCTCCCAAAGTGCTGGGATTACAGGCATGAGCCACTATGCCCAACCTTGTACATGTAGTTTTTGAGGGACTTCTAGATGTCCAGGTTGCTGAAAACCGGGGTCTACAACTATGTCATTTAATATGGTAGTCACAAACCACATGTGGCTAGTTCAAATTGAGGTCTGCTGTAAGCATAAAATATACACCAACTTTTAAAGTCTTAGTAGGAGTAGGAGAATATAGACTATCTTATTAATTTTATATTGGGTGCAGTGGCTCATGCCTGTAATCCCAGCACTTTAGGAAGTCGAGGCAGGAGGATCACTTGAGCACAGGAGTTTGAGACCAGCCTGGACAACATCGTGAGACCTCGTCTTTACAAAAAATACAAAACTTGGCCAGGCGCAGTAGCTCACGCCTATTATCCCAGCACTTTGGGAGGCAGAGGTGAGAGGATTGCCTGAGTTCAGGAGTTCAAGACCAGTCTGGACAACTTGGTAAGACCTCATCTCTACAATAAATCAAAAAATAAGCCAGGTGTGGTGGCGTATACCTGTAGTTCCAGCTACTTGGAAGGCTGAGGTGGAAGGATCACTGCAAGTCGAGGCTGCAGTGGCCATAAGCATGTCAAGTAAGAACATGGGGTGACAGAGTGAGACTCTGACTCAAAAAATAAATAAATAAATTATATATATATATATGTATATATATACACACACACACAATTTTGCCAGATGTGGTGGCACATGCCTGTAGTCCCAACTCCTTGGGAGGCTGAGGCAGAAGAATCACCTGAACCTAAGACCAGCAGTTCGAGACTGCAGTGAGCCGTGATTGTACCATTGCACTCCAGCCTGGGTAACACAGTGAGACTCTGGCTCAGAAAAAAAAAAAAGGCATAAATAATTTTATATTGACTACACATTGAATTAATAATATTTTGGTCATCTGGGTTAAATAAAATTATAAAAATTAATGTCACCTGTTGGTTTATACCTTTCTAATGTGGCTCCTAGAAAATTTTAAATTATATATAATATTTCTCTTGGACAGCTCTATTCTAGAGTTTATGAAAGAGAAAATCTAGAGAGTTGACATGAAGGCCAAAGCCAAAGCTCTTGGTGAATGAAGGCCACAGGAGAGGGTACAGTGTGAGAAGGCAGTGGGGAACTGAACCTGGAGCCACACATCAGCACTCATGGGCAAGTGCTAGAAATGTCAGCTAAAGCAGGCATTGAAATGGAAGAGGAACGAAGAGGAAGTGGGCCTTGAACACCAGGCAGAAATAGTTTCTCAAGGAGGGTGTGGTTCACACTGTCATGTGCAGCCTCTAGGTCAAGTGTGTGAAGGCTTAGAAAGGGGTCTTGTGAGCTGGGCTTGGTGGCTCAGCCTGTAATCCCGCGCCTTGGGAGGCTGAGGTGACCTCATCTCTACAATAAATCAAAAAATTAGCCAGGCATGGTAGCGCGCACCTGTAGTTCCAGCTACTTGGAAGGCTGAGGCGGAAGGATAGCCAGAGCCCAGCAGGTCAAGGCTGCGGTGGCCGGGAGCGGCCACTGCACTCCAATTTGGGCGACAGAGTGAGACTCCAACTCAAAAAAAAAAGACAGGCAGAAGCCGGGCATGGTGGCTCAAGCTTGTAATCCCAGCACTTTGGAGGCCGAGGTGAGAGGATCCCCTGAGATCAGGGGTTCGAGACCAGCCTGGGCAAACTGGCAAGACCTCATCTCTACAATAAATCAAAAAATCAGCTGGGCACAATGGCACACGCCTATAGTCCCAGCTACTCCAGAGGCTGAGGTGGAAGGATCACCTGAGCCCAGCAGATCGAGGCTGTGGTGGCCGTGAGCATGCCACTGCACTGCAGTCTGGGTGACAGAGTGAGACTCCAACTCAAAAAAAAAAAAAAACCAGGCAGAATATAGAGCAGTTTTGGTGAAGTCTGAGAAAATGTGAAATAGCCTGGATAGGGTAGGGAAGAGGCAGTTGGGCAGGGCCCACTGGACCCCTCAAGAACCTCAGGACAGGAGCAGGAGAACCCAGAAATGGGCTGACTTAGGGTCCAGTAAAGGATCCAGCAGGAGAGGACAGGAGCAGATGGGAGTGGAGGTTGGGACTGAGGCCAAGACAGGCTGACAGGTTAGGGGGCCAGGAGGTGGCAGGACTGTAGCAGGCATGGAGGGTCTAAAGACTGAGGATTCCTGCTTCCATTTTCCCCATCTCAAAACCATTTGCTAAAAATAACCATCAAGTGAATGAACCCCACATGATTCCCCATGTCAGGGCTGTCCTCTGCCCCACCCCCCCACCTAATCCATCCAGCACACATGTTTTGTTTTAATAACTTGGTTTTGAAGACCAGAAGTTTCAGCCTCTCTCTCTCTCTCTCTCTCTCTCTCTCTCTCCTCCCCCCCCCCCCCCCCCCCTCTCTCTCTCTTTGTTGGGGGGGCTCAGGCGATCCTTTCACCTCAGACTTCCAAGTAACTGGAGCTACAGGCATGCGCCACCACACCTGTCTAATTTTTCTGAGTCATTGTAGAGACAAGGGCTTGCCAAGTTGCCCAAGCTGGTCTCGAACCCCTGGGCTCAGGCAATCCTCTTGCCTTCGCCTTCCAAAGTGCTGGGATTACAGGCATGAGCCACCACGCCTGGCTCGAGCTTCTCTTCAAACTTCTCACTGGCCTGCATTCCACCCTCCATGGCAGCTGTCAGCTGGAGTGGTGGCTGCTGTGCCCTTACATAGACTGGCACTCTGCAGTTAGCCAACGTCTCCACCACCCTGTGCTGACTCTCTCTTGACCCCTGTAACGTGTGAGTCTGCAACCCTTGCCCTATGGCTCACGTGAATAGCTGGATTTCCAGGGCCCTGATGGCTCCAGCCTCTCCCTTCCCTGGTCAGTGAATGTGACTCTGATCACCAAAGTCCCCCCAACAGTCAGGAGGCCGGGGACAACACCCCTGGAAGTTGCAAAGTGGAACAGTTCACTTCCCTCATCCTGGTTGCAATAAATGGGGCCCAAGGTCACACTGGCTTTTTGGCAAAACCTTTACCCTTGTGACTCACTGAGCTTCCTATAAGCTGAAAAACTCCCACTTATTGGCACAGGTCTGGCAACTAAAAATAACAACAATGCAATGTCCTATATAAGCTTAAATCTCACAGTTATTTTATAAGTGTTAATGCCCTTCAATTCTCACAGCAAATCTGCATAACAAATGTTTTTGTTCCCACTAGATTGATGGGGAAACTGAAACTCAGAGAGGGGTCTTGATCTAACCCAAATCTTGAAAGTGAGGGTCTTACCCCAGCTGGGGAGCGTTAACAAGCCAGAGTTTTAGAAAGCCTACCAAATGCGTATTTAAGCTAAGGGACAGAGCACAGTGGCTAAGGGTCAAGTCTGTGATATTAGATTGGACTGGATTTAATCTTGGTTTAAAATGTGACCTTCGGCTGGGCGCGGTGGCTCACACCTATAATCCCAGCACTTTGGGAGGCAGAGACGAAAGGATTCCCTGAGTCCAGGGGTTCAAGACCAGCCTGGACAATTTGGTGAGACCACGTCTCTACAATAAATCAAAAAAATCAACCGGGTATGGTGGCGCACACCTGTGGTTCCAGCTACTTGGAAGGGTGAGACAGAAGGATCACCTGAGCTCAGCAGGTTGAGGCTGTGGTGGCCATAAGTGTGCCACTGCACTCCAGCCTGGGTAACAGAGTGAAACTCCGACTCAAAAAAAAAATAAAAATAGGTCGGGCTTGGTGGCTCAGCCTGTAATCCCAGCACTTTGGGAGGCCGAGGCGAGTGGATTGCCTGAACCCATGGGTTCAAGACC